>NC_083339.1:68750796-69054205 GCF_019175385.1 Lycium barbarum
TTGAGATTTTCCTCAACCTTGTCGTCATTGAGAGGGTTCATGTGTTCGGGAGCTAGGTTAGTTTCTTGATACAAGCCTTGTGGATTCCCAACATGACTCGAGCTCTCAATTTGTTCCCGCCTAGACTCTAAAATCCCTATTTTATCCTCCACTCCTCCTATACCCCTCCTTAGCTCGTCCATGAGTTTATCGATGAGAGAAAGTGAACTCATGATAGCTTTTGGGTCCTTCCCTTCTTGGGGATGTCTTCAAATCTTAGATATTAAACCTGCAAAACCACGCAAACGTTAGTAGTAAACTCCTTACGTCACTCGTGTTTGCATTCAAGCCTTAGCTCACTCTAGTGTTCTTCTGAAGTTGGCGACGAACCACCTATGCAAATAAATTCACAAGGTTGCTAATTCATTATGGAAGAATAGATTCTTGTTAATTGAAAGACGGATGACTCGATTAAAACTAACGGACTTGAGCTAAGAAGTTTCAACGAGATTAAAAATTTGAAAAGCTTGAAAAGAATTGGCACGAATGAAATTTGGACAAGAACTAGTAAACAACAAGTAAGGATCAATTACTAATTGTTAATTGGTTAGAAGAATCAACGAGAAGAAGTTAGGAAATAATCAAACCGTTTTGAGATTTAGAAAAAATTTCATAACCTTTCAGACACTCAGGCTGTCACGACCCAACCCATGGGGCCTGAGATCCCCTACCTTATTACTAACCTAGTAAGCGAACCCTAACCAACGAACCCAACATTTAAAATAGTTGCGACAAAAATCTTTCAAAATCACAAAATTAAGGTAGAAGCTTCGTACATACTCTGTTATAAAATACAATAAAACTGAAAAGAAATTCCCCGGATCTAGTCACGACTGGTAAAAGAGCTCCTAATTACGAGAAGAAAAAATTAACGACACAGCCTCCGCCGGGAATGTGATAGGCACGGCTGTAGGAGAATGTCTGGTAAATCCACACTGCGAAACTTCAGGTAATACCTGCAACACATCTACACCCAAGAAAGGCATAGCAAGAGTAGTATCAGTAGAACATACGTACTGGTAAGCATCATAGGTCGACTTAGATTAGTTCACACAACACAATATAAATTCACTAAGATAAGCCGACAAGTCAATGAAACTTCAGATTCTAAATAAAGTACATTACTGTTACACCTCGTATCTTCAAAGAGCACTTATCCAATTTGAAACATAAGTACGTTGAGTTAGGCTTAAGTAAAACCACTTTGGAACATAAGGAGCAAGCATTATTAAGTATATTTAATGAGTGAAGGATGTATATAAGGTATACCGGAAGGTTTTATAAGGCAATGAGTGAAGGAAATGGAGTAGTACGACTTTGGAGAAAGGATGGGTAATGTTTTGTGTGAAAATTTTTGTCCAACATGAAGGAAACATATCTCTTAGCATGTGAAGTGTTTGGAAGTGAAACAAAATCCTAAAATGGAGTTCGTCGAGTCTATTATCCAACGCAACAAGCCGCTCATCAATAGGACATCGGAGTAGAGAATTATGGACGTTATAAGTTAAGGTGACAGAGCAGAAACGCATGCTACAGTACAGTACCGACTTGCTACAATACTGCTACAGTAAAATGCAACAGTGAACCCGACCCGAATTTGACCCTTATATAAAGGGTAATAACCCCTTTTTTTCATCAGATTGTCCTAGAAAATTCCAGAAATTGGAAGAGGGAAAGTGAGGGAATCAAAAGTGAGCAATGTTTAAGTCGCGATGTAGTGGTTTAGGTCCGGGTAACGCATGACTGTGATTCTAGTATTGTTTTGCATGGATGTTAGCGTGGATATTGAGGATATTGTTGTCTTAACAAGAAAAAAGGTATGAATCTTTCTCTTTTTGTATTATTTAAGGCTTATTTACGGAGATAAAGTCGCTAAACAATTGTTTAATGGGCTGATTAGTTATGGACGTTGGAAAATAGCGTGTGGGCTCTTCTATGGAATACTTTGGTGTTGGAAATGATTTTATGGATGTTGGTATTGTTATTGTTGTTGTTGGTTGTTGAATTGAGAATTCGGGCTAGGCATATAAACAGGTAAAATGCTGACCGATTTTTGGCAGAATATAGAATAGTTTGATTTAAAACTTAGAACAAGTGTGCGATAAAGAGGCTAACGTTAGTGTAAATCCTCTAAAATGTAGACTTGCGAGCTCGGACGAATAAGCGTAGTTAATAGGAGGTCGAACAGGTATGTTAAGGCTCGTCCCTTTCTTTCATAACCATGATTCCTATGTTATGACTTCATAAATGTTTCCATATCTTCCTTATTTTCAAAAGTTAGATGTTTATGACTCCAAGGCATAATTCCTTTCCTAATAGTTCATAAATGTTTTCCAAAATGGTCGTATTTTCCAAACCAAAGGTTGTGATTATGTGAGCTCTTATGATAACAACGATGGATATATATTTCAATGACAACGATGACGTCAAAAATGAGAATATTATTATGATGACTATGAGGAGAACGATTTTATGTTTAAAGGTTCCAAGTTTATGATTTCAATGACGATAAGAGAATACTGAGCTATCTTTTGACCTTTCTTAATTTTATTCATTGTTGTTGCTCTCACTTTATAATAATTGTTCCTTCAAGGTGAGACAAAGCGATGATGATTATTTCATAATATAATAAGAGGTTACCGACCTTACGTCACTCCGATAGAGTTATAGTTTTTCTTGGGCTCTTATGCATGCTGCTTATATGATATATGTATATGTATATGTATATATGGGAAAAAGGGCGAGGCGCTATAGATGCATGGCCACTTGATCAGTTGGTATAATATGACATGATATCATCCCAGACGCGGGACATATGTGGTTAAATGGATCGGAGCCGACGCCTCGGCAACATGATATGTTCTATTTTATGTATACATGAACAAGAAATATTTTTCAAAGAAAGTTAAGCATGCATGGCATCCGCCCTAAGAGGCACTCATATGTACATGTTACTCTTTTATCTTACGATACGCTCTATATTTCCATTCTGTTATTATTCATACTTTACATACCTTACTATGTTATCATTCATACCTTACATACTCGATACATTACTCGTACTGACGTCCCTTCCTATGGACACTGCGTTCATGTCCGCAAGATTAGGTAGATAGTCGGATGATCCACCGCAGTAGGACCTCCCCTTAACAGCAGTCAGTACGCTCCATTGATCTAGAGCTACAACCCTTTTGGTATGCTATTCGGTTACGTACATATATGGGTACGGCAGGGCCTTGTCCTGTCCTTTTTACAGTTTGTACTCCATAGAGGTCTGTAGACAGTGATATGTAGTCGTGATGTTCTGCAGCCTCGTCAGCGTTTATTTTGTTGTACAGTATATATATGTAGCGGCCAAATCGGCCTGCGCTGTTACTCTCAGTGTTTATGCTTATATGTATGCGTTGGCTGTGAGTTCCTGGTACGGTGTTCCTTGCTGTAGATTGTTCGAGAGACAGTATAGCTCAATTATAGATTGTATATGGGCCTAGGATTGTCAGTGAGAATTAAATGCAAGCACATGAGTGTTTGGCCAGTAGTGGTTGGCCACTTGTTATGGCCCATCAGTTTGGGTCGTGAAAATATTTTGTATCAGAGCAGTTCATCTTAGGGATTGTCTACAAACCGTGTTCGGTAGAGTCCTGTTTATGGGTGTGAAGCCGGCAACACTTATAAACACGAGGTTATAGGGCATTTAGGAATCACTGACCTTCTTTCTATCTTATATCGTGCGATAGAGACAGAGTCTAGGAGAGATCGTTTCTGACACCTTTCCCTGTAGGTAAGTGCAGACTGACGAAAGATGAAGAGATCAGCTTCAGACAGTGGGAGTGCTAAGAAGGCCCCAGAGTTGATTTAGGACCCCAGGCTCCCGGACCGAGCAGGAGGAGCCTCAGTTTTTGTAGTGAGACTGATCCCTCAGAGGACCCAGCGACGGTTCTTCCAGAGTATTTGGACTTCCAGGGTGGAGGACCCTGCAGGGGACAGTTATGACACAGATCCTGTTACACCTCGAAAATTTCCCCGTTAACGTACAACGAACAGACTAACGAAGAATACGAGTATATGGTGTTTTAATCAGAAGGGAATGACGTTTGACGACCCTAAGTAATATTTCAAAGGCAATGGGAATAAGAGATAAGGTTATGCTCCACAAAGACTAATTATAGGTTTTAAAGACGTGAAAGTTGCAGATTTGCACTTTGGCCCAGTCGGTCGTAAAATGAAATACGGACCGTAAAGTAGTATACGGCCCACCATGTCGTATTCCAACATACAAAACATCAACTTTCTGCCAAATGTTCAAATGGTTAAATACGACTTGGAATACGGACCGTAAATTGAAATACGGCCCGTAAACCGCGATCGTAAATCACCATGGTTCTCAGCATACCTTTCTGGTTTTGATATGCTTAAATACGACCACGAAATACGGCCCGTAAACTGGAATATGGCTCGTAAACTGGGTTTACGACCAGTGTGCACTTCAGCTACTGTTCATTCAGGATCAGATTTTAAGTCATTAAAAGGAGACCCAAGCTCATTAAATTCATTTCATCTTCACGATATTTCTCTCTAGAATACTCTCTACTCTTCATCACAAGAGAAACCAAGGGAAATCCATGATCAATAACACCAAATTCATGAAACAAAGTGTATGAAACCTAGCTAAAGTTCATCTCTCTCAAGAAAAACCCAAAGGAAGTGAAGTAGGGTTTTGATGCTAGAGGAGTAATTCCATTCAAGACTTGTTCAACCATCATCTAAGGTAAGTTTCATGACTAAACCATGTTGTTTAAGGTATTGGAAGGTTAAGATACTTGAAATGTAAAAAGACATAGGAAATGGGTCATTCATGAGTGAATAGTGTTATCGTTGGATGGTAGTTGTGTTGAATTATGAATGTTGGAGTGTTACGATTATGAATACGCTATAAATGACATTTAGAACATGCAATAAGTATTATATTTGATGAAACGCGATAGTAAGATATAACCATAAATGTGGAGAAATTGAAGAGAAATGGTGGATTGAGGTCAATGTGTATAAATGATGATTGTTGATTGCAATGTTTTGAATGTTGTTGTGAGTGTTTGGGAGTTGATATAGCATATGTGTTACACCTTGGAAAATTTCCCGTTGGTACGCAAGTAAATGAACTAATGATGTGTGCGAGGAGTGCGAGTGTATAATGTTTTATGGGAAATGTATGTGAAGGGATGTGGATGATTAGAATGAAAAGTAGAGAAATGAGAAAAATTGAAAGTTGGCAAAACTGCCCAGTGGTCATATATTGCAAAATACGGACCGTAAAGTGCAACACGGTCCGTAAACTGGCAGTCGTAAACTGCCATGCAAAAGCTTCAACTTTCTGCCAGTGGTCGTATAGTGCAAAATATGGACCACGAGGGACGGTCCGTAAAGTGGAATACGGACCGTAAACCTCCATGGACGACCACTGTTCACCCAGCACAGATTTTCCAATTCATTAAATATGAGGATCAAGACTTATTTTATTTCATTACTACATTACACCACTTCTCTCTAAAACTTCTCTCTACATTTATCATATGAGTTTTCAAGGATTATAAGCCATCAATAACATTAAGACAAGTGAATCAAGGATAAGGGAATCATCAAGGATCATCCAAGTCAAGAAATCCAAATGGAGAAAAACTAGGGTTTTGCTCAAAGAAGAGTATTATCAACCAAAGCTTGTTCCTACAACTTCTAAGGTAAGATTCATGATTTTTACAAGATGTTTAAGGTATTGGAGAATTAAAATACATGGATTGTAGAAAATGTGGTCAACTAGGTCATGAATGATGAATAGTGACATTTTGAGAAATAGTTTGAATTGAGTTATGAATGTTGTTGTGTTGTGATATGAATGTGTTATAAATGGTATTAAGATCATGAACTAAACACTTTAGACGAATGGACGAAGATGGGTGTTATGACCATGAATGTGGGTGAATTAGAGGCAAATTGAGGAATCTAGATAATGTGGATAATGTGAATAACTAATGGCCATTGTTATGATATTAATGAAGGTATAAACGCTAGCATTGGAAAGGAACGTGCAAGTGTAGAATAGTTCGACGGAAAGGTATGTAAGGCTAACCCTTCTATCATAAGGCATGGTTCTTGGCCAAATTCCTAAATTCCTCTATATGAGTATGTTGTCTTCACATGGTTGACATTCCGAGCTCATAAGCTCACGACCCTTGATATGTACTATGATTATACTATGTTCCTCGTATGACGAGTAAGTCCATAATGTAGATGTAACGATAATGATGAGGATAGTAATGATGATGAGAGTAAAATGAGATTAGAGATGCTTACGAGCTATGATATATGTATATGTATGCCTATGAAGGGCTATGATAAGACCCCGAGCTTATGATGCCGGGTAAGACTATATGTATATGACTATGTATAAAGTATGTATACGATTACGAAACGCGCGCACACCTCTGCAGATGGTACGGATAACCCTGATGCCTTGGTAGGGCCAGGTATGTATGACCTTGAGCCCTGGTTGGCCAAGAATGTATAAGACACCGATCCTATGAGGTTCGGTATGCTATGTAAATGCTATGTTTATGAAATGACTATGTATATAATATGAATATGAATATGAATGTGATAAGACTATGTATAAGAATACGAATAAGGACATGTATACGAATATGAGCACAAGTATGGTACGAGTATTATTATGGGATACGAACGACGATGTATGCAAGTAGGCGACATGATGATGATGATACTACTGTCTCCCCTCCTATACTATTTTCATATGATATCTATTATGCTTCTATATTGATGTTGATCATGCTTTACATACTCAGTACATTTTTCGTACTGACGTCCTTTTGTTTGTGGAGGCTGCGTCATGCCCGCAGGTGCACAGGGAGACAAACTTGATCCATAGCCGCTTATTCAGAGATTGCATAGCAGAGCTCCATTTCTTTCGGAGCCGTAGCTTTTGGGTACTTATTCTTTTGTGTATATAATTATGGGCATGGCGGGGTCCTGTCCCGCTCATACGATATGTCATACTCTTAGAGGCTCATAGTCATGTGTATGTGGGTAGAGATGTTCGGCCATGTCGGCCCATGTTTTGTATATCTTTTATTAGCCACGTCGGCCTTATAATTATGATGTGGCATAGATGCCTATGATATGTTAAATGATGATGGTCGTCTAATGGGATCAATGTCATTAACGATAAGAAAAGCACGAATTGACTTATGGTTCACCTAGATGATATGTTATGTACGATAAGGGGGTGCCCGGGTAGGGTAGCACCGGGTGCTCGTCGCGGCCCCCTAGCCGAGTCGTGACAAAAATGGTATCAGAGCAGTTCAGTCCTAGGATATGTCCACGAGCCGTGTCTAGTAGAGTCTTGGTTATGGGTGTGTTGCACGCCACACTTATAAACGAGAAGCTGCAGATATTTTAGGAATATATGACCTTCTTTCTTCATAAGAATCGTGCGATAGAGCTATGATGTAAGAAATTCTTGTTCCTAAAATCGTGTGTTGTGTATTTCAGAGATGCCTAAAAAGAAAAAGGCTACAGCAGCCCAAAAGGGCAAAACGGTGGCAGAAAAACAGGCTGAAAGAGCACCGCCACCGGTAGTAGAGGAAGATGAGTCCCAGAGTGCGGCTCAATCTTAGTACTCCCAGACAGTGCCTATTACCGAGGAGCACGTGGGAGCCTCAGCCCCAGCTCCAGCTCCTCCACCGAATGCTTCGGGCCAAGACGTGAGAGAGGCTATTAATTTGTTGACTCAGTTGGTTGCGGCCCAGACTCAGAGGCCAAGCGCAGGGCAAGGTGATAGGACTGTTAGTGCAAGGGCCCGTGACTTCATTGCTTTGAAACCCCCGGAATTCTTTGGGTCGAAACTGGAGGAGGATCCCCAGGACTTTATTGATGGTATGCTAAGGACGCTCCGGTTGATACATGCTTCAGACACCGAATCGGTGGAGCTAGCGTTATATAGATTGAGGGATGTCTCAATCTAGTGGTATACGGTTTGGATGGCTTCGCGGGGAGCCAATGCACCTCCACCGGTATGGAAAGAGTTTGTTGATGCTTTTCTCCGTCATTATATACCTCTGGAAGTTCGGCGAGCTAGGGCCGATAAATTCTTGAATTTGAGGCAAGGTAGCATGAGTGCTACAGAGTATAGTCTCTGCTTCAATTCCTTGGCTAGGTATGCTTCGGCCATGGTAGCGGATATGGGTGATCGGGTGCACCGGTTTGTGAAAGGCCTAGGGCCACACTTGATGGATAAATGTTTAACTGCGTCCCTTCAGGATGGCATGGATATTGCACGCATTCAGGCACATTCTCAGGAATTAGAGGAACACCTACAGCAGCGGAGAAATGAACGTGAGCAGGATAGGGGCCATAACAAGAGGGCCAGACCTTCGGGTTCGAGGAGTGAGTCCAGGGGCGGACACAGGCAGCAGTTTCCCAGCCATTCAGGCTATTCTATGACCAGTACACCTCCACAGTTCACGGGGCAGAGATTTGACAGATCTACTGGTTCCAAGCCGAGTCAGGGTTATTCGGGGTCTCAGTTTAGAGGTGATTCAGGCCAGCCAAGGCCAGCCGTACCACGATGTTCTCAGTGTGGAAAGTTGCATTGGGGTCAGTGTCGATTAGGTTGAGACGCTTGCTATTCATGTGGTCGGCCAGGCCATATTATGCGTGATTGCCCCTCAGTACATGGTAGAGGTAGGACCCAGCTATCAGGGTCGGTAGCCGGATCTTCGGCATCTGTACGCCCTACAGGGCCAGGTTCACATGCGCCAGTCGGCCATAGTAGAGGTAGAGGCAGAGCTCCCAGTACTAGCGGTCCTCAGCACCGTATTTATGCTTTGGCCAGACGCCAAGATCTTGAGTCTTCTCCTGATGTGGTCACAGGTATATAATCGGTATTCTCTCATGATGTATATGCTTTGATTGATCCGGGCTTCACATTATCATATGTTACTCCATATATTGCGGGTCGATTTATAATTGAGCCGGAGTCTATCAAACCTTTTGAGGTGTCTACACCCGTGGGTGACTCGGTAATAGCTAGCCGAGTATATAGGAATTGTGTGATTGTGATTTGTGATCGTCGTACCATGATTGATTTGCATGAGCTATAAATGGTAGATTTTGACGTTATTATGGGCATGGATTGGTTGGCTTCTTGTTACGCCAATGTTGATTGCCGAATGAAGATGGTTCGTTTCCATTTTCCGGGAGAACCAGTCTTAGAATGGAAAGGGAATGCGGTGTCACCAAAAGGTAGGTTTATTTCCTATCTAAAGGCAAGGAAGATGATCACGAAAGGGTGCATTTATCACCTAGTGCGAGTTCAAGATGTAGAAGCAGAGTCGCCGACTCTTCAGTCAGTTCCGGTAGTGAATGAATTTCCGGATGTGTTCCCGGAAGAGCTTCTAGGCCTTCCTCCCGAGCGGGAGATTGATTTTAGTATTGACGTGTTGCTAGACACTAATCCCATATCTATTCCTCCCTATAGGATGGCACCCGCAGAGTTGAAAGAGTTAGAGGAGCAATTAAAAGACTTGCTTGAAAAAGGCTTCATTAGGCCTAGTTTATCCCCGTGGGGAGCACCCGTATTGTTTGTCCGGAAGAAGGATGGCTCCTTGAGAATGTGCATTGATTATCGGCAATTGAATAGAGTGACGATTAAGAACAAGTATCCCCTCCCGAGGATTGATGATTTATTTGATCAATTGCAAGGTGCCAAATTGTTTTCAAAGATTGATTTGAGGTCCGGGTATCACCAAGTAAGAGTTAGGGAGAAAGATATCCCAAAGATAGCTTTCAGAACAAGATATGGCCATTTCGAGTTCCGAGTAATGTCGTTTGGGCTAACTAATGCACCAGCAGTGTTTATGGACTTAATGAACAATGTATTCAGGCCTTTTTGGATCTATTCGTGATTGTATTCATCGATGATATCCAAGTGTATTCTAGATCCGAGGCAGAACATGTGGATCACTTGCGTATTGTCCTTGGAGTTCTTCGAACTCGAGAGTTATTCGCGATGTTTTCCAAATGCGAGTTTTGGTTGAACTCGGTGGCATTTCTGGGCCATATTGTTGCAGCTGACGGTATTCGAGTGGATAGTCAAAAGATTGAGGCAGTGAAGACTTGGCCAAGGCCCACGACCCCTACGGAGGTTCGTAGCTTTTTTGGGTTAGCAGGTTATTACAGAAGATTTGTTGAGGATTTCTCTTTTATTTATGCACCGCTCACCAAGTTGACTCAGAAGTCAGCTAAGTTTCAATGGACAGATGCTTGCGAGCGTAGTTTCCAAGAGTTGAAAGACCGAATGACTTCAGCCCCAGTCTTGACACTTCCAGAGGTATTGGAAGGATATGTTATTTATTGTGATGCTTCAGGCGTCGGGCTAGGCTGTGTATTGATGCAAAACGGTAAGGTGATTGCGTATGCTTCTAGACAACTACGGAAACATGAGCAGAATTATCCTACCCATGACTTAGAATTGGCCGCGGTGGTCCATTCTTTAAAGATATGGAGACATTACCTATATGGTGTCCACGTGGATATTTATACAGATCATAAGGGTCTCCAGTACATCTTCAAGCAGAAAGAGTTGAATTTGCAGCAACGACGATGGCTAGAGTTGCTAAAAGACTATGATGTCGAAATCCTGTACCACCCCGGAAAGGCAAACGTTGTGGCTGATGCTCTTAGCCGTAGGTTGATGGGAAGTCTAAGTGATGTACGACCAGAAAAGAAAGAGATGGCCCGTGATCTTCAGCAGTTAACTAGCCTAGGAGTCCGAGTGGTAGAATCAGGTAGCAGCAGAGCTACTATTCAGAATTCAGCAGTTTCATCGTTAGTAGCAGAAGTAAAAGAGCGACAATATGAGGATCCCATACTAATGCAGTACAGAGGTACACTCCCTCAGAAGGAGGAGTCATCATTTGACATTTCAGAAGACGGAGTTCTCGGATGTCAAGGCAGGTTATGTGTTCCCGATGTGGCAGGTCTACGCCATCAGATTTTGAGAGAAGCTCATTGTTCCCGTTACTCCGTTCACCCCGAAGCGACGAAAATGTATCACGATCTTAAGACTATATATTGGTGGAATGGGATGAAGAAAGACGTAGCGGAATTCGTAGCTCAGTGTCCTAATTGCCAACAAGTGAAGATAGAACACCAAAAGCCGGGTGGCTTATTGCAAGCTATAGAAATCCCAACTTGGAAGTGGGAAGTGATTAATATGGATTTCATTACAGGGTTACCCCGTTCTCGACGTAAATATGATTCCATATGGGTGATCGTGGATAGACTCACTAAATCAGCTTATTTCTTACCGGTCAGGGCCACCTATGTGGCTGAAGATTACGCAAAGCTTTATCTTAAAGAGATAGTGAGACTCCACGGTGTTCCAGTATCTATTATCTTCGATAGAGGAACTCAGTTTACAGCCAAGTTTTGGAGATCGTTCCAAGAGGGTCTAGGGACCCAAGTGCGCCTTAGCACGGCATTTCACCCACAGACCGATGGGCAAGCTGAACGTATTATTCAGACCCTTGAAGATATGTTACGGGCATGTATGATAGATTTTGGAGGAAATTGGGATGTCCATTTGCCACTCATTGAGTTTGCTTACAATAACAGTTATCATTCTAGCATTCAAATGGCACCGTATGAGTCTCTATATGGGCGGAAGTGTAGATCCCCAGTTGGGTGGTTTGAAACCGGAGAAGCTAAGTTGATAGGGCCAGACTTGGTCCAGCAAGAAATAGAGAAAGTTAAGCTCATACAAGATCGATTGTTAGCGGCTCAAAGTCGCCGGAAGTCCTATGCGTATAATCGTCGAAGAGACTTAGAGTTCGAAGTGAAAGATTGGGTATTCTTGAAAGTGTCGCCGATGAAGGGCGTGATGAGATTTGGCAAAAAGGGGAAGCTCAGTCCCCGGTATATTGGGCCATACGAAATTGTTCGCAAAATAGGCAAAGTGGCCTATAAGCTAGATCTACCTCCAGATTTGGAGTCAGTCCATCCAGTATTTCATGTCTCGATGCTTCGGAAGTGTGTTGGAGATCCTACGAGGATCGTCCCAGTGAATGATATTCAAGTGACAGAAAAGTTAACTTATGATGAAATACCCATTGCCATATTAGATAGGCAAGTACGGAGGCTTAGAAACAAAGAAGTGGCCTCAATTAAAGTTCTGTGGAGAAATAACAATCGAGAGGAAATGACATGGGAAGCGGAAGAGAATATGCGATCCAAATACCCACATTTTTTTCGGCCCTTGGAAGAAGTCCAAGATGAGACGTCAAAATCATATGGTATGCATGCTTTCCCTTTTATACATTCAGGTCGTGTGTGGCCAAATTTCTAGTGCTGTTGTATTATTGCCCTGTCAGGCATTGTTATTGTGGGTTGTTGTGATAGGGTGGTAGTGCCACATTACAGAGGAAACTCTGGCGAAATTCTTATAGAATGCCCCAAGCCTTTAACATTCGAGGACGAATGTTCCTAAGGGGGGTAAAATGTTACACCTCAGAAAATTTCCCGTTGGTACGCAAGTAAATGAACTAATGATGTGTGCGAGGAGTGCGAGTGTATAATGTTTCATGGGAAATGTATGTGAAAGGATGTGGATGATTAGAATGAAAAGTCGAGAAATGAGAAAAATTGAAAGTTGGCAAAACTGCCTAGTGGTCGTATATTGCAAAATACGGACCGTAAAGTGCAACACGGTCCGTAAACTGGCAGTCGTAAACTGCCATGCAAAAGCTTTAGCCTTCTGCCAGTGGTCGTATAGGGAAAAATACGGACCGTAAAGTGCAATACGGTCCGTAAACTTGAAGTCGTAAACTGGCATGTCCAACTTCAACTTTATGCCAGCTGAGGAAGAGGTATAATACGACCTGGTGGACGGACCGTAAAGTGATTTACGACCCGTAAACCATGGTCGTAAATCACCATGCATGCAGGCCAAAGTCTCTGGTCCTGCTTAAGCTTAAAGACGACCACGAGGGACGGTCCGTAAAGTGGAATACGGACCGTAAACCTCCATGGACGACCACTGTTCACCCAGCACAGATTTTCCAATTCATTAAATATGAGGATCAAGACTTTCTTTTATTTCATTACTACATTACACCACTTCTCTCTAAAACTTCTCTCTACATTTATTATATGAGTTTTCAAGGATTATAAGCCATCAATAACATTAAGACAAGTGAATCAAGGATAAGGGAATCATCAAGGATCATCCAAGTCAAGAAATCCAAATGGAGAAAAACTAGGGTTTTGCTCAAAGAAGAGTATTATCAACCAAAGATTGTTCCTACAACTTCTAAGGTAAGATTCATGATTTTTACAAGATGTTTAAGGTATTGGAGAATTAAAATACATGGATTGTAGAAAATGTGGTCAACTAGGTCATGAATGATGAATAGTGACATTTTGAGAAATAGTTTGAATTGAGTTATGAATGTTGTTGTGTTGTGATATAAATGTGTTATAAATGGTATTAAGATCATGAACTAAACACTTTAGACGAATGGACGAAGATGGGTGTTATGACCATGAATGTGGGTGAATTAGAGGCAAATTGAGGAATCTAGATAATGTGGATAATGTGAATGACTAATGGCCATTGTTATGATATTAATGAAGGTATAAACGCTAGCATTGGAATGGAACGTGCAAGTGTAGAATAGTTCGACGGAAAGGTATGTAAGGCTAACCCTTCTTTCATAAGGCATGGTTCTTGGCCAAATTCCTAAATTCCTCTATATGAGTATGTTGTCTTCACATGGTTGACATTCCGAGCTCATAAGCTCACGACCCTTGATATGTACTATGATTATACTATGTTCCTCGTATGACGAGTAAGTCCATAATATAGATGTAACGATAATGATGAGGATAGTATTGATGATGAGAGTAAAATGAGATTAGAGATGCTTACGAGCTATGATATATGTATATGTATGCCTATGAAGGGCTATGATAAGAACCCGAGATTATGATGCCGGGTAAGACTATATGTATATGACTATGTATAAAGTATGTATACGATTACGAAACGCGCGCACACCTCTGCAGATGGTACGGATAACCCTGATGCATTGGTAGGGCCAGGTATGTATGACCTTGAGCCCTGGTTGGCCAAGCATGTATAAGACACCGATCCTATGAGGTCAGGTATGCTATGTAAATGCTATGTATATGAAATGACTATGTATATAATATGAATATGAATATGAATGTGATACGACTATGTATAAGAATACAAATATGGACATGTATACGAATATGAGCACATATGGACATGTATACGAATATGAGCACAAGTATGGTACGAGTATTGTTATGGGATACGAACGACGATGTATGCAAGTAGGCGACATGATGATGATGATACTACTGTCTCCCCTCCTATACTATTTTCATATGATATCTATTCTGCTTCTATATTGATGTTGATCATGCTTTACATACTCAGTACATTCTTCGTACTGACGTCCTTTTGTTTGTGGAGGCTACGTCATGCCCGCAGGTGCACAGGGAGACAAACTTGATCCATAGCCGCTTATTCAGAGATTGCATAGCAGAGCTCCATTTCTTTCGGAGCCGTAGCTTTTGGGTACTTATTCTTTTGTGTATATAATTATGGGCATGGCGGGGTCCTGTCCCGCTCATACGATATGTCATACTCTTAGAGGCTCGTAGTCATGTGTATGTGGGTAGAGATGTTCGGCCATGTCGGCCCATGTTTTGTATATCTTTTATTAGCCACGTCGGCCTTGTAATTATGATGTGGCATAGATGCCTATGATATGTTAAATGATGATGGTCGTCTAATGGGATTAATGTGATTAACGATAAGAAAAGCACGAATTGACTTATGGTTCACCTAGATGATATGTTATGTACGATAAGGGGGTGCCCGGGTGGGGTAGCACCGGGTGCTCGTCGCAGCCCCCTAGCCGGGTCGTGACAATATGGGAAAAGTAGTATAAAAAGTAAGTGTCGCCCAATTTTCCCTAGAAATAGTCAAGCGTTTCTATGGTCGAATTAACTAACGTTAGTGCGAATTCTTTCTTGAAGGTAGAAACGTGATATCGAAAGAGAACAAGCAAGTGATAGCTTAGTTAAACGTCAAAGGTATGTGAGGCTAGTCCTTTCTTTCTAATGGCATGACTCTTCTAGCATGATTTTCTTTCCTCCTCATGAGTTCCTATATTCCAGAAAGCTAAAAGCCTATGTCTATGAATAGCTATGTAAGATAAAAGATATGACATGATGTTATTATTGCTTACACTCACCTTATGTGTTAATTCCTTCAAGGTGAGGCATAATGATTACTCCATAATGAAATCGAGGGATCACGACCTTACGTCACCCCGATAAAGTAAAGTTGTTCATAAGCCTTATGCATGTATTACGATAAGCATATTACGATGAGCATGTACGATGATGATATAACACTGCGCCAATTTGGCTGGGCAGTCCCTGCCAAGGAGGGCAGCTATACGATACACCATGGCCAAATGGCATGGGCAGACACCACTAGTGGGCGGCATGAGATGGTACCCCTAACGCGGGAGGCCTGGACGCATGCTAATGTCATGATTATCACACCGATCCGATATGGGCGGGCAGCTTATACATTATTACACCGTACCTATATGGACGGGCAGCTTATACATTTATGCATATATGATACGACGATGAGTATGAGTAAGACAGTGTGCATTACTTATTTTATGTTTGACAGTCAGATACAGATGTTTCATATTGATATTTCCTTTGTATCATTGTCTTATTTTTTTGTTTATGCCTCTCATACTCAGTATAATGTTCGTACTGACGTCCATTTTCTTTGGATGCTGTGATCATGCCCACAAATAGACAGGGAGGAGAGCTCGACCCAGATCCGTAGTAGCTATCAACTGATTGAGAGCACTCCTTTGTTCGGAGGTGCTTATAACGATTCTTTTGTGTACAGTCATGTATATGTATTTTTGGGCATGACGGGGTCTTGTCCCGTCCTTATGTGTAGCACTCCAGTAAAGACTCGTAGATGCGCAGTGTGGGTTAGATGGTCTCACGAGTTGCTGCTATACATATATACCTATATATATAAATTTGATAGCTCAAAGGCTTGTGTAGATAAAAGTATTTTTATGTTCTCAAATAAAAGAGGATTTTCTTATGTCCTAAGTCTAAATTGATAAAAGAGCATTAAATGAGTAAGACGAGCAATAGAACGAGCGGTGCTCGGTGGCTAGCCCCAGGTACCTGTCGCGGCCCCTAGCTCGGTTGTGACAAAAGTGGTATCAGAGCGGTTCAGTCCTAGGAAGTGTCTACGAGCTGTGTCTAGTAGAGTCTTGTTTATGGTGTGTTGCGCGCCACATCAATAAACAAGAGGCTATAGGGTATTTAGGATAAATGACCATCCTTCTTCCTATGAGATCGTGCGATAGAGCCATGTATAAGATTTTATCCTCCCTAATAGTGTGTTGTGATTTCAGAATGCCTCCAAAGGGAATGGCTACAGCCGCCTAGAAGGGCAAGACTATGGCAAAGAAGTGGGTAGAAAGAGAGCCTCCGATGAATATAGAAGAAGGCAAATCACATAATGAGGCCTTGTCTAATACTTCATCTACCCCGCCTAATGTGAAAGAACAAAGAGGAGCTCCAACTCCAATTCCTCCACCGGTCGCTTCGGGTCAACAAATGACCAAGGTTATTTATTTATTGACGTAATAGGTCGCCGCACAGGCACAACGACAAAATGCGAGTTCAAGTGATCGGGCAGCAAGTACCAAAGCCCGTGATTTCATGAGTCTAAATCCTCCGGAGTTCTTCGGATCAAAGCCGGATGAAGATCCGCAAGGTTTCATAGATGAGATGTTGAGGACATTGAAGATTGTCCATGCCTCCGAACCTGAATCCGTGGAGTTGGCATCATATGGACTCCGGGATGTGGCAGTTTTATGGTTTAATAACCGGATATTAGCAAGAGGAGAGAATGCGCGTCCTCCGGTTTGGCAAGAATTCGTGGATGCATTTATTCGTCACTATTTGCCACCCGAGGTCCGCCGAGCTAGAGCGGATAGATTTATAAATTTGAGGTAAGAAAACATGAGTGCCCGGGAGTATAGCATGCAATTTAATTCTTTGGCAACATATGCCCCTGCTGTGGTGGCCGACATGGGAGACCGGGTACATATATTTGTGAGAGGCCTAGGGCCACATTTATTCAAAGATTGTTTGAAGGCGTCCTTACAAGATGGGATGGATATTTCCCGGATACAGGCCCATGCTCAGAATTTAGAGGGGCGACAACAACCTCAAAGAAATGATCGTGATAATGATAGAAGGCAAGGTAAGAGGGCCAGATCTATGGGAACAGGCAATGATTACAGAGGGGGATCAAGACAGACATATTCTAGGTACTCAGGCTAGTCGGTGACTAGTGCACCTCCTAGATTCGCAGGTAGGAGATTTGATCGCTCCTTCCGTTCAGGACAGGGCCAAAGTTCGAGGGCCTCAGATTCCCAGTTCAGGGAAGATTATAGCCAGAGGAGATCCCCAGTACCGCGATGCAACCAGTGCGGTAGATTACATTTCAGACAGTGTCGCCAGGGTTCGGATGCTTATTATACTTGTGGCCAGGTGGGGCACATGATGAGAGATTTCCCGTCCATGAGTGGTAGAGTCGGAGTTCAGCCTACAGGTTCAGCAACTGGTTCTTCCTCAGTGCGCCCGATAGGGCAGACTCCTCAGATGTTAGCAGGCCGAGGTAGAGGCAGAGGGGCAGCTTCTACTTGAGGTGCCACTCAGCCCCGCGTATATGCTTTAGCCGGACGGCAGGATCTTGAGTCCACCCCGGATGTGGTTACAGGTACATTGTCTAGATTTTTCCATGATGAATATGCATTGATAGATCCGGGTTCTACTCTTTCTTATATTACTCCCTATGTTGCTGGTTGTATTGGGGTGAAACCTGAGCCAATCAAACCTTTTGAGGTGTCTACTCCAGTTGGTGATCCTATAATAGAAAGACAAGTGTATAAAAATTGTGTAGTTGTGATATGTAATCGCCAGACCAAAGCTGATTTGATTGAGTTGGAAATGTTAGATTTCGATGTAATTATGGGCATGCATTGGTTGGCATCGTGCTATGCTAATGTTGATTGCCGAACGAAAGGGGTGTGATTTCAATTTCCGAGAGGGCCCGTGCTTGAATGGAAGGGTAATACAGCATCTCCGAAAGGTAGGTTTATTTCCTACCTTAAGGAAAGAAAGATGATAGCCAAGGGATATATTTATCATCTAGTTCGGGTTCATGACACCGAGGCAAAGCCGCCAACTTTTCAATCCGTTCCGGTAGTGAATGAATTTCCGGACTTATTTCAAGATGAACTCCAAGGTCTTCCTCCAGAAAGGGAAATCGATTTCGCCATTGATGTGTTGCCGAACACCGAGCCTATTTCTATTCCTCCTTATCGAATGGCTTCGGCAGAATTAAAAGAGCTAAAGGCGCAGTTGAAAGACTTGCTTGAAAAAGGGTTTATTAGGCCCAGTTCATCACCGTGGGGAGCACCGGTCTTGTTTAAAAGAAAGAAAGACGGATCTCTACGAATGTGTATCGACTTTAGGCAATTGAATAAAGTAACGATAAAGAACAAATATCCTCTTCCAAGGATTGATGACTTATTCGATCAATTGCAAGGTGCTAAGTGGTTTTCTAAAACAGATTTGAGGTCGGGTTACCATCAGGTGAGAGTTAGAGAAGCGGATATTCCCAAAACGGCCTTCAAAATGAGATATGGCCACTATGAATTCCGAGTGTTGTCATTCGGATTGACTAATGCTCCGGTCATATTTATGAATTTGATGAACAATGTATTCGGGCCTCTCTTGGTCTTATTTGTGATAGTGTTTATCGATGATATTCCGGTGTACTCTCGCACAGAATCAGAGCATGCAGATCATTTGAGAATTGTTCTTGGAATTCTTCGTGCCCGAGAATTGTATGCAAAATTTTCAAAGTGCGATTTTTGGTTAAATTTTGTGACATTTATGGGCCATGTTATTTCAAATGATGGCATTCGAGTTGACACTCAGAAGATTGAAGCTGTGAAGACTTGGCCATGTTAGTTCGTAGTTTTCTGGATTTGGTAGGTTATTATAGAAGGTTCGTAGAGGGCTTTTCATCTATTTCAGCCCCATTGACGAAGCTAACCCAGAAGTCAATCAAATTTCAGTGGAATGATGCTTGTGGGCACAGTTTCCAAGAGTTGAAATGCAGATTGACCTCAGCTCCGGTCTTAACATTTCTAGAAGGGTCAGATGGCTACTTGGTATATTGTGATGCTTTCGGTGTCAGATTAGGATGCGTATTGATGCAGCTTGGAAAGGTTATTGCATATGCTTCGATGCAATTACGGAAACATGAAAAGAATTATCAAACTCATGATCTCGAATTGGCCGCGGTTATTCATGCCTTAAAAATATGGAGGCACTATTTGTATGGTGTTCATGTTGATATCTATACAGATCACAAAAGTCTTCAATACATTTTCAAGAAAAAGGAGTTGAACCTGCGGCAGAGGCGGTGGTTAGAATTGTTAAAAGATTATGATGTGAACATTTTGTACCACCCTGGAAAAGCGAATGTAGTAGCCGATGCGCTTAGCCGCTGATCAATGGGCAGTTTATGTGAAGTTTCTCCGGAAAAGAGAGAGATGGTTCATGAGCTCCGCCAACTAGCTAATCTTGGAGTGCGTGTAGTTGATTCGGGTAATGTGGGGATTAGTGTTAATGATCCCACAATTTCTTCCTTGGATATGGAAGTGAAAGAACGGCAATATGAAGATCCTCAATTATGTCGTTACAGAGACACATCTTATGGAAAGGAGAAGTCTCCATTTGGAGTTTCTATGGATGGAATTCTTAGATACCGAGGCAGGCTATGTGTGACGAATGTATCAGAATTGCGCTGACGAATTCTAGAAGAAGCACATTGTTCTCAGTATTCTATTCATCCAGGTGCAACCAAGATGTATCATGACCTTAAACAAATATATTGGTGGGATGGCATGAAGAGGGACATAGCGGAATTTGTAGCTCAGTGTCCAAATTGCCAACAAGTAAAAGTTGAACATCAGAAACCAGGAGGCTTATTGCAAGCAATGGAAATCCCTACTTGGAAATGGTAAGTAATCAACATGGATTTCGCCGTAGGATTACCTCGTTCCCGCGGTAGGTATGATTCTATATGGGTGGTCGTGGCTAGATTGATGAAAGCTGTTATATCCCGTATTTTTGCATATTCAGAAAATTCGAAATAATGTGGACTTGAAATAAATAAGGTCATGTTTGATTTTATTTGATATATGTGTGTTTTTCATGAAATATTAATGAGGAAATAGCGAGGAAGGCTAGGGTAAAAATTGTGAATTTCGGGAATTACAAAATAGGGCCCATAACTAATTGGGCTAGAAAGATCAAAAAAAAAAAAACAAGGCCCAAATTGTTGGGGTGGCCGGCCACCATGTCACTTGAAATCCATGTGCTAATTAAATAGAAAAGGGGTCCTTATCATTAGAGCATTCAAGAAAAGTTGAGAGGGAGAAAAACAAAAAGAAGAAGAGCAAAAAAATAAAGGCCATTCGGCCATGCCCTAAAAAAATTTTCCCCTTGAAATCTTGATTCAAAAATTATTTTCTTGTGGTATTCCTACTAATTCAAGGACCCTTTACAACGTGGTGTAATTGTTTCAGAAGATAGGTCGCTCGTTTCATCGATTTCCCACCTTAGTCAAGTGAAGAACTTAGGAAGAAAAGGTAAGATTTAAATCCTTTTTGTATGTTATGAAGGCTTTGTCTATGTTGTAGTGTGTGGAAAAGAATAAAAATCATGAAAATAGGGGTATATGTGTGTGGCCGAATGCATATGTGTGTGTTGAAGGATGAACCAATTTTATTTATGATATTAATTGTGTTGTTGTGGCCTTGAGGTGTAAATGAAAAAATACTAGCCAAAATTGGCATGAAAATTGGTTGTTAAGTTGTTGTAGGATGTTTTGTGATTTTATTGTAAATTTATGTAATTATGGAAGTGGAATTGTTAGGGTGCAAATTGTGATTGTTGTTAATGCAATTGGAAGACAAAAATGTGTTGTGAATATTTATGTCGAAGGTTGAATGTTTCGGATGAATTATGGTTTCGGTGGAATTTTTGTATATTTTGTAAAACAATATGAAATGCTTCCGAATTTCATTTGAATGACCTTGAATTAGTAAATGAATATGAAAATGTTGATATTGGTTTGAAAGTGTGAAGTTGGAGTAGAAGTTGATGCATTATGTAGAAAGGGAGACTATTTATGTTAGAATGTGTTTTGTATTGATTGTTGGTGTTGTTGGTACTGCTGTGGGTGTTGTTGTTGACATTTTGGCCGAGTTAAATTCTCGGGGATGTTGAATTTATAGGGGAGATGCTGCCCAAATTTTTGTAGACAAGTATGGAGTTAAGATTGAATTTCTAAAGGCTTGTAATTAATATTTGGTAATTGTGACCAATTGTAGATTCTGGAGGAAACGGGATTTGAGTTTGGACGTGACCCATTGTGACTTCCGAAAGACACGCACTATGAGTACCGTCCGATCTTTTTGTTATGATCTGTCATTTGAGATGTCTCATCGAGTCTTTGTAAATGTGTTGTGTTTTATATTGCATTTAGTTTCTCACTACTCCACTCATGGATGCCTCAATGTTTCTTTCACTGAGCCCGGGCCAGGATATGTTATCAAGCGTATTCCACTGCATTATTCGCCGTGCCTCGATGTAAGGTGGCAGGTATACATGTACATGGGTTGTGGAGTATGTTGTGCCATGTACACATATTCTGATATGATATGATATGATATGATATGATATGGCCATCTGATATGATATGATATGTTACGGAGTTATTCCCTATTCTGGAGTATGCTGTGTTGTGGCGCTAGTGATGGGGTGGCGACCACGTTCTGTTCACCGAGTCCCATAATGGGGCCGGATATGGCATATGTTTTTGCATGCATTATTTGTGTTTTGTAAGTATGCATTATGATATTCTGGACATTGCACTGATTTTCTGTACTTTCTGTTCCGGTTATGATTTCGTTTATTGTTCTTCATGCTTTACATATTCAGTACATATTTCGTACTGACCCCCTTTCCTTCGGGGGCTGCATTTCATGCCACGCAGGTATAGGCGCTCGATTTGGTGATCCTCCCGCTTAGGATTTTATTCTGCTGTCTTGGAGTGCTCTCTTGTCCGGAGCCCACATTTTGGTACAGACTTTTCTACTGTACATGTATATGTTATTCAGGGGTATGACGGGGCCCTGTCCCGTCTTATGATTTTGTTGTTATTCGTAGACGTCTATAGACATACCTGTGGGTTGTGTATATGTTTTGGGTTGATGTATTCTGTGATAGCCTTATCGGCGTTCCACGCGCTATATCTGTTTATCTACGATAGTTAACAACGCCGTTTGACTTCTATATCTATATATTTCATTTGTATGCTGGTTTGGGTTATTGGGTACGTATAGGTGTCCAGCTCGGACACTAGTCGCGTCCTACGGGGTTGGGTCGTGACAAAAGTGGTATCAGAGCGGTTTGTCCTCGGAGTGTCTATAGACCGTGTCTAGTAGAGTCCTGTTTATCGGTGTGTTGTGTACCACATCTATAAACAGGAGGCTACAGGACATTAGGATGCTACCCTTCATTCTTATCTTAGATCGTGCGATAGAGTTGTATTGTCAAGATGACTCCTCCCTAACGAATTGTTTTATTTTCAGCCATGCCTCCAAAAAAGGCGACAGCTGCCCAGAAGGGCAAGTCAGTAGCAGCGGGAGAGACTAGCCAGACCCAGAGGGTTACCAGGGCCCGTGCCCAGATTATGCCCGAGATTATGCCCCAGTCAGAGGGCTCCGCTACACCGCCACTACCAGAGGGGATTGGAGCAGCAACAGCTGCAGATCAGGGGGTGGCTCCACCGCCAGCTCCCGAGGTTCCAGTGCCCGAGCCTCCAGCTCCACAGCCAGGGGCGGAGGATAGGGCCATGAGAGATGCGGTCCAGTTGCTAACCAGATTGGTGGCGGGGCAGGTTCATAGGAATGGATTTGGAGGTGATCGTGCAGACAGACATGATAGTTCGAGGGCCCGGGAGTTCCTGACTTGTAATCCTCCAGAGTTCTTCGGGACAAAGCCCGAGGAGGATCCCCAGGAGTTTATTAGAAAGATGCAGCGTACGTTACTGTTGATTAAGGCTTCTGCGACCGAGTCTGTCGAGTTGGCTTCATATCAGTTGTATGATGTAGCTGCTAATTGGTATGAGTCATGGGAGTTGTCCAGAGGCGACGGCGCTCCGCCAGCAGTGTGGGACGAGTTCACTAAGGCCTTTCTTGGCCACTTTCTGCCTCCGGAGCTGCGGCGAGCTAGGGCTGACAGATTTTTACTACTGAGACAGAGGGGCAGGAGCGTCCGAGAGTATAGCCTAGAGTTTGACTCATTGGCCAGATATGCACCCGCTATGGTAGCTGATATGACTGACAGGATGCACCGGTATATAATGGAGCTGGACCGTTATTTGGTTGATAGTTGTCTGGTGATGGCTGCTCAGCCCGGTATGGATATTGCACGTATACAGGCGCATGCCCAGGGTATGGAGGACCGACATAAGGGGCATCAGCCCGACTGAGAGCAGGATCGGAGTCAGCCCAAGAGGGCCAGATCAGCTGGGTATTCTGGGGAGTTTCGGAGTAGGCAGCCTCAGCAGCAGCAGCAGGCTAGCAGACATTCTTCCCAGCCGGCACGGAGCACACCTCCACAGTTCCCAGGCAGGATATTTGATAGCCCAGGGTATTCAGGAGCAGGCCAGAGCTCCAGGGCTTCAGGTTCGCTGACAGACAGTAGTTCCGGTCAGGCGAGACCACCCAGGTCTCAGTGTTCTTATTGTGGGAGGCACCACCCTGGAGAGTGCTATCGTGCTACAGGTGCTTGTTTTTCTTGTGACCACCAGGGCCACACTGTGAGAGAGTGCCCATATAAGGGTAATTTGGGCGGTGCAGCTCAGCCTACCGGATCAGCTGCTGGGTCATCATCTTCTTCCGTAGCTATGCGCCCCACGAGGCAGGGTACACCGGCACCAGCGGGCCGCGGCAGAGGCCGTGGTGGAGTTTCCAGTTCTAGCGGTCCTTCGAGCCGCATATATGCTTTGGCCAGCCGCTAGGATTAGGAGGCGTCGCCAAATGTTGTCACAGGTACATTATTGGTCTTCTCTCGATCTGTATATGCATTGATCGATCCAGGTTCTACTTTGTCATATATTTCTCCTCTCGTCGCTAGTAAAATTGGAATAACACCCGAACCTATAGAGCCATTTGAAGTAGCTACACCGATTGGGGATTTTATTATAGCGAGACAGGTATATAAAGATTGTTCTGTAATTATATGTGGCCGAGATACTAAGGCAGATCTGGTGGAGTTAGATATGATTGAATTTGATGTTATTATTGGCATGGACTGGCTAGCTTCCTGTTATGCTAATGTTGATTGTCAGAAAAAGGTGGTTCGCTTCCAATTTCCTGGGGAACCAGTTATAGAGTGGACAGGTAATACAGCATCGCCGAAAGGTAAGTTTATTTCATACCTTAAGGCGAGGAAGATGATCAGAAAGGGGTATATTTATCATCTGGTCCGAGTACAAGACTTGAAAGCAGAAGCACCGACCCTTCAGTCAGTCCCAGTAGTTAATGAATTTCCAGATGTATTCCCAGATGAGCTTCCAGGTCTTCCTCCGGAGCGAGAGATAGAGTTCACTATCGATGTGCTGCAAGATACTCAGCCTATATCTATTCCCCCGTACAGAATGGCAGCTGCAGAACTAAAAGAATTGAAAGAGCAGCTGAAGGACTTATTAGAAAAAGGCTTCATCAAACCCAGCACCTCACCTTGGGGAGCCCCGGTATTATTTGTAAGAAAGAAAGATGGGTCACTGCGGATGTGCATCGATTATAGGCAGCTAAATAAGGTAACCATAAAGAATAAATACACCCTCCCCAGGATTGATGATTCGTTTGATCAGTTGCAAGGCGCTAAGTGTTTTTCGAAAATAGACCTGCGGTCAGGCTACCACCAGGTGCGGGTAAGAGAGGCTGATATTCCTAATACAGCATTTTGGACCCGATATGGGCATTATGAATTCAGGGTGATGTCTTTTGGGCTGACTAACGCTCCAGCGGTATTCATCGATCTGATGAATCTGGTATTCAAGCCGTTCTTGGATATGTTCGTGATTGTATTTATTGACGATATTCTGGTTTATTCACTGTCAGAGGAGGAACACGCAGATCATCTGAGGGCGGTACTTGGGGTACTTCGGTATCAGAAATTATATGCCAAATTCTCTAAATGTGAATTCTGGCTGGCTTCAGTGGCATTCTTGGGACATATTATTGCAGTTGATGGCATCCGGGTGGACACACAGAAGATTGAGGCCGTAAAGAATTGGCCTAGACCTACGACGCCCACTGAGGTACGTAGTTTTCTGGGATTAGCAGGCTATTACAGAAGATTTGTGGAAAAATTGTCACGACCCGACTCGGGGACGCGACGAGCACCCTGTGCTAACCCACCCGAGCACCCTCTTAGCTTACTCTTATACTTACATCTAGGTGAACAACATAATTATACATACATTTCCATTCATTCATCAACTAGTCCCAATTGGACAACGGTACATTTATATCACCATAGGCATCTATGCCACATCAATGTACGTGGCCAACATGGCCGACAAAATGATATACAAAACATAGGCCGACAAGGCCGGACATGTCTAACCATATACACATGACTACGAGCCTCTAGGAAGAGTATAACATATCACATGAGCGGGACAGTGTCACGACCCAACTAGGGGCCGCGACGAGTACCCGATACTTATACCGAGCACCCCTTATCTATCATTTTACCTCAAATACTGAGTGGGCCGTATGAACTATACCATATCCCTTTTTTTTGTTACTTAACATTAACATCAGTAGCATAATTATAAACATAGGCTAGTAAACTTTGCTAGCACATTATACAGCGACGAGGATCATCAACAGTACAAAACATCTAACTGTACATATCTGTCTACGAGCCTCTAAACATAGTACACATATACATAGGAAGGGCCGAGTACTGCCGTGCCCGACTATATACACAAAAATAGTACCAAGGAACTGAGGCTCCGGGACAACTGGAGCGCTGCCAATTACTGCTGATAGAGCTCCTAGGAATCAGATCCGCCTACCTGCTGACCTGCGCGGCATGAAACGCAGCGTCCACAAGAAGGGACGTCAGTACGAATAGTGTACCGAGTATGTAAGGCATGGAAAATAATACAAACAGAAACATAAGGTATGATTAACAATATCATGGGATCATAGGACATATAGTGATACATGAAGTAACCTGTACATAGGAATACCCTTTCAGGCCGGATACCATGCATGCTTGTCTTTCCCTTAAAAAACATTTCTTTTTCAAAGACATAGAAAATGGAACTTATATCATGTCATGTCTTATCATATCATATCATATCGTTTCATATCATATGAGATCATGCCATATCATATCGTGTCATATCATATCATGTCATATCATATCATGTCATATCATATCAGGTCATAGCATAGCACCGAACAATGTCGACTCGCCCACATAGCACCGAAATACATCGGCTCGCCCATATATCCCGCGTCCGGGCATCCCGTGTCTGGGATGATAAGCCAGTTGACTAGGTGGCAATGAAACATGTTTCCCTTCCCATCCCCCATCTATCCCTTCCCCCACCCCATGTACATATACATATCTCATATACATATATCATATAAGCATGCAGGAGAGCCCAAGGAAAATCATGTATCCATCGGAGTGACGTAAGGTCGGTAACCTCCGATTACATTATGGAACAACCGTAATCGCTTTGTCTCGCCTTGAAGGAACGAGTATTTTATGGTGAGACTATCAACAAAGACTAGCATCAGAAGTAAACATAGTATGAAACCAGCGGCATCATAGACATCAATTAATGTTTTGAAATCTTTAGAAATTAGTGTCATGACCAAGGAATAGAATTAAAGATCAAGAACTAGTTGGACACTTTCATACTCATATTGAATCCTTAGCTTAAGACTCTTAGTCATGGAATCATTCTTGTCATACTTATCATAGACGTATTCTCTTCCTTAGCATCATCGTTATCATAGTCATCATAGACGTATTTCCATTAGAATGGTACAGTACTTATCGTTTGATAATCGGGATAAGGATCAGAAGTTTCCTTTGGATTCTGCTTCAAAATAAGTCAAGCTGAATAATAAGGAAAATCCGGGAACAATGGGCCCACCTCAGGCCGAATGAGGTAGTGTACACAATTTGCATATGTTACATGTCATGGCGTTACTTGTGAGGGTTTTAAGGTAGTCGGGTCCTATTTATGCAAGTTCTAGAGGTTTAGGAAGTTTTTCCAACATTTCACACAATTTTTAATTCCATTCTTCTGAATGAAAAAGGGGTAACTTTAGGTGCGGATTCCGGAGAATAGAGTTGTTCCCAAGGCTCGTATCCGACCTATTACGTCTACGACATGCCATAGAAGGAAGAGTAAAGCCTTACATACCTCTTTCCGCTCCTTATGCTATTCCAAATTCAAGTTGCAAATCCGCCAAAATCTACAAATTGGTCACATTTACCAAACTTTGATTAGAGCATTTAGAATTGGAATCTTAAGGTAATACTTGGCCACCGAAATTTCGGCAGCACTTCCCCTGTAAATACACCATCCCCAAAATTAACTTAGCCAATTTTTAATCAACAACAATCCGGGAATTCAACCCGGCCAAACTATCAACATAATGTCAACAACCATACTAACAATTTCCATATTCAATCCAAGATACATTATAACAACTCAATCAATATACTACTTCCTTCAAAACCTTCCAACTCCAATAAAACAATAACAACTTAATAATTTACATTCCAACAACACCATACTAATATCATTGTCTCCCATACATGTAAGAACATAATATTCAATTTACATAATCTTCCAAGACAAGCCTCCAACTACTAATACTTCACTAAGCTCATTAGGCTTTTATTTGCAATATAGAATCCACAACACAACAACCAACATACTAAATAGAACGTGCTCACCATTCCTTCATGATTCACAAAATATACACGGCTATACATGTGATTTACAACTCACGGCCAACATCATGCACACATGGCTACAACTTCACTAAAATCATCCAACTTCCATTATTAACATAGCATTCATTACAACCACAACTATCTACTAGATAAAATAATTAAAACATGATTTCCACACACACACACACATATCACACCTCACGGCCACACCCCCACTTTCATATTCTTCATGAATTTCACTCATTTGTGTATACTACAACATGCATAAACGTCCATAACATATAAAGAAAGGAGAAGAATGAATTTTTACCTTCTTCCTTAACTCCCCACTTAGTTAAGACTTGTAACTTGCAAGAATATGAATTTCTCTTGCTCCAAAGACCACTCCACCTTGCTAGGAATCCTTGAATTGGTAGGAAATAATTTTTGAAGAAATTTTTACCAAAGTTCTCGTGGAATTTTTCTATGGCCGAATGGCCCCTTGAAGTTTCTTCAAGATCTTTGCTTCTTGAAACTTCTTGAATTGTAAAGAAAAATAAGGATGGTCTTCTATATAAACACATGGATTTTAATTCAACATGGGCCTAGCCCATCCCCATGGTCGGTTGGGCCTTCCCCCTACTCTTTTTTTTTTCTCTTCCAAGCCCAATTATTTCTTGGCTAGTTCTTATAATTTATGAAAACTATTTTTCTGAATTCCAAATTTTCCCTTCGTCTTCCTCCATATTTCCACGAGTCATATTGCGAATTTTTCCTTTATACCCTTGACCTTTCTTAATATTCCCACTTCAAAATTTTCATAAACAACTCATATGCTTAACAAAATAAAAATATGGCCTTGCTTGTTGTCTTCCCGCGATTGTCTTGAATTATCCGACTGTACAAAAATGCGGGATATAACAGACATGACCCCGCTATGCCCATAATTATATACACAAAAGAATAAGTACCCAAAATCTATGGCTCCGAAGGAAATGGAGCTCCGCTATGTAATCTCTGAATAAGCAACTATGGATCAAGTCTGTCTCCCTGTGCACCTGCGGGCATGACGCAACGTCCACAAACAAAAGGACGTCAGTATGAAGAATGTACTGAGTATGTAAAACATGATCAACATCAATATAGAAGCATCATAGACAATATATGAAGTGGCATAGGAGGGAAGACAATAGTATCATCATCATGGCACTTACCTGCCTTTCATAGGGACTTTCCATTTCTCATGCGTATTTCATAATAGTGCTCGTATTTGTATACATGCCCCTATTCGCATTCATATACATAGTCTTTTATCATTCATATTCATATTATATACATAGCCATACACTTATATACATACATAGCGTACCCGACCATAAGGTTCGGTGTCTCATACATACTTGGCCAACCAAGGCTCAATGTTATTTCTACCTGGCCCTACCAAGGCTTCAGGGTTATCCGTACCATCTGCAGATGTGTGCGCGCATTACGTAATCATATACATACATATATATATACATCCATATACATATATTCTACCCGGCATTATAAGCTCGGGGTGTCATTATAGCACTTCATAGGCACATGTGAATATAATAGCCCACAGGAACCTTTAGCATCATTATTATTATCATCGTCATCACTACCATCATCGTTTTCGCTACATCTCTATCTTATGCTTACTCGTCAATGGGGTGCGTAGTACATTCGTAGCACGTATCGAGGGTCGTGAGCTTATGAGCTCGGAGTGTTAATCACTTGAATACAACATACTCATATAGAGGATTTAAGAGTTTGGCCAAGGAACCATGCCTTATGAAAGAAGGGTTAGCCTTACATACCTTTTCGTCGGACTATTCTACACTTGCACGCTTCCTTCCAATGCTAGCGTCTATACCTTCATTAATATCATAAAAATGGCCATTAGTCATTCACGTTATCCACATTATTTAGATTCCTTAATTTGCCTCTAATTCACCCATATTCATGGTCATAACATCCAACTTCGCCTATTCGTCTAAAGTGTCTATTTCATGATCTTAGTACCATTTATAAAGCATTCATATCACAACACAACAACATTCATGATTCAATTCAAACTATTCCTCAAAATGTCACTATTCATCATTCATGACCTACTTGAACATATTTTCTACAATCCATGTATTTCAACTTCAATACCTTAAACATCAAGTAAAAATCATGAATCTTACCTTAGAAGTTGTAGGAACAAGCTTTGGTTAATAATACTCCACTTTGAGCAAAACCCTAGTTTTTCTCCATTTGCATTTCTTGACTTGAATGGTATTTAATGGCTTGCTTACACTTGCTTCACTTGTTTATGTTGTTGGTGACTTATAATCCTTGAAAACTTATGAAATAAATGTAGAGAGATGATTCTAGAGAGAAGTGGTGTAATGTAGAAATGAAATAAAACAAGTCTTGGTCCTCATATTTAATGAATTGAAATTCTGTGCTGAGGTGTACAGTGGTCGTCCATGGAGGTTTACGGTCCGTATTCCAGTTTACGGACCGTCCCCCGTGGTCATCTTTAACCTTAAGCAGAACCAGAAACTTTGGCTGCATGCATGGTGATTTACGACCATGGTTTACAGGTCGTAAATCACTTTACGGTCCGTCCACCAGGTCGTATTTTACCACTTCTCAGCTGGGCAGAAAGTTGTAACCTTGCATGGCAATTTACGACTGCCAGTTTACGGACCGTATTCCATTTTACGGTCCGTATTTTGCACTTTACGACCACTGGGCAGTTTTGCCAACTTTCCACTTTTCACATTTCTCAACTTTTCATTCTAATCATTCTCGTCCATATACGCACATTGCTCATGAAACATTATACACTCGCACTCCTCGCACACATCACTAGTTCGTTTACTTGCGTACCAACGGGGAATTTTCCGAGGTGCAACATTCTTCCCCCCATAGGAACATTCGTCCTCGAATGTTAAAGTCTCGGGGAATTCTACAAAAATTTCGCCAGAGTTCCCCTTATAATATGGCGCTATCATCCTGCCACAACAACCCATAATATCGATGCCACACAGGGCCACAACGTAACAACATAAAATTTTTTGGCCACACATGACCCAAAAGCATAAAAGGAAATATGCATACCTTATGATCTTGACGTCTCATCTTGGGCTTCTTCCACGGGCTGAAATAAATGTGGGTATTTAGATCACATACTTTCTTCTGCTTCCCATGTCATCTCCTCTCGATTGTTATTCCTCCACAGAACATTAATTGAGGCCACTTCCTTGTTCCTAAGCCTCCGTACTTGCCTGTCTAATATGGCAATGGGTACTTCTTCATAAGTCAATTTCTCTGCCACTTGCACATCATTCACTAGGACGATCCTGGTGGGATCTCCAACACATTTTCGAAGCATCGAGACATGGAATACTGGATGGACTGGCTCCAATTCCGGAGGTAGGTCTAACTCATAGGCCACTTTGCCTATTTTGCGCACAATCTCATATGGTCCAATATACCGAGGACTGAGCTTTCCCTTTTTGCCAAATCTCATAACGCCTTTCATTGGCGACACTTTGAAGAATACCCAATCCTTAACTTGGAACTCTCAGTCCCTTCGACGATTATCCGCATAGGACTTCTGGCGACTTTGAGCCGCTAACAACCTATCTTGTATGAGCTTGACTTTCTCTATAGCTTGCTGGACCAAATCTGGCCCTATCAACTTGGCCTCTCCAGTTTCAAACCACCCAATCGGGGATGTACACTTTCGCCCATATAAAGCCTCATACGGTGCCATTTGAATGCTAGAATTATAACTGTTATTGTAAGCAAACTCAATGAGTGGCAAATGGTCATCCCAATTTTCTCTAAGGTCTATTATACATGCTCGTAACATATCCTCGAGAGTCTGAATAGTGCGTTCACCTTGCCCATCGGTCTGTGGGTGAAATGCCGTACTTAGGCGCACTTGGGTCCCTAGACCCTCTTGGAACGACCTCTAAAACTTGGCTGTAAACTGGGTCCCTCTATCAGAGATAATAGATACTGGACCGCCATGGAGTTTCACTATCTCTTTAAGATAAAGCTTCGCATAATCTTCTGCCACATAGGTCGTCCTGACCGGTAAGAAATGAGCTGACTTTGTGAATCTATCCACAATCACCCATATGGAATCATACTTACGTCTATAACGGGGTAACCCTGTAATGAAATCCATATTAATCACTTCCCACTTCCAAGTTGGGATTTCTATAGCGTGCAATAATCCACCCGGCTTTTGGTGTTCAATCTTCGCTTGTTGGCAATTAGGACACTGAGCTACGAATTCCGCCATATATTTCTTCATTCCATTCCACCAGTATATAGACTTAAGATCATGATACATTTTCGTCGCTCTGGGGTGTACGGAGTAACGGGAACAATGGGCTTCCCTCAATATTTGGTGAAGTAGACCTACCACATCGGGAACACATAACCTGCCTCGACATCGGAGAACTCCGTCTTCCAAAATATCAAATGATGACTCCTCCTTCTGAGGGAGTGTATCTCTGTACTGCATTAGCATGGGATCCTCATATTGTCGCTCTTTTACTTCCGCTACTAGCGATGAAACTGCTGAATTCTGAATAGTAGCTCCGCTGCTACCTGAGTCCACTACTCGGACTCCTAGGTTCGCTAACTGTTGAAGCTCACGGTCCATCTCTTTCTTTTCTGGTCGTACATCACTTAGACTTCCCATGGATCTGCGGCTAAGAGCGTCAGCCACAACCTTAGCCTTTCCGGGGTGATACAAGATATCAACATTGTAATCCTTTAGCAACTCCAACCATCGTCGTTGTCGCAAATTCAACTCTTTCTACTTGAAGATATACTGAAGGCTCTTATGATCTGTATAAACATCCACATGGACACCATATAAATAATGTCGCCATATCTTTAATGCATGGACCACTGCGGCTAATTCTAAATCATGGGTCGGGTAATTCTGTTCATGTTTCCGCAATTGCCTAGAAGAGTACGCAATCACCTTACCGTGTTGCTTCAGTACACAACCTAGCCCGACGCCTCAAGCATCGCAATAAACAACATACCCTTCAAATCCCTCTGGTAGTGTCAAGACTGGGGTAGAAGTCAATCTATCTGTCAACTCTTGGAAGCTACGCTCGCAGGGATCTGTCTATTGGAACATAGCTGACTTCTGAGTCAACTTTGTGAGCGGTGCAGAAATAGAAGAGAAACCTTCAACAAATCTTCTGTAATAACCTGCTAAGCCCAAAAAGATACGAACCTCCGTAGGAGTCGTGGGCCTTGGCCAAGTCTTCACGGCCTCAATCTTTTGGCTATCCACCCGAATACCATCAGCTGCAACCATATGGCCCAGAAATGATACTGAGTTCAACCAAAACTCACACTTGGAGAATTTTGCAAACAACGCTTGAGCTCGCAGAACTCCAAGGACTATACGCAGATGCTCCGCATGATCTGTCTCGGATCTAGAATACACCAGGATATCGTCGATGAATACAATCACGAATAGATCCAGAAAAGGTCTGAATACATTATTCATTAAGTCCATAAACGCTGCCGGTGCATTAGTTAACCCAAACGACATTACTCAGAATTCGAAATGGCCATATATTATTCTGAAAGCTGTCTTAGGGATATCTTTCTCCCTAACTCTTACTTGGTAGTACCCGGACCTCAAATCAATCTTTGAAAACCATTTGGCACCTTGCAATTGATCAAATAAATCATCGATCCTTGGAAGAGGATACTTGTTTTTAATCGTAACTTTATTCAATTGTCGATAATCAATGCACATTCTCAAGGAGCCATACTTCTTCCGGACGAACAATACGGGTGCTCTCCACGGGGATGAACTAGGCCTAATGAAGCCTTTATCAAGCAAGTCCCTCAATTTCTCCTTCAACTCTTTCAATTCCGCGGGTGCCATTCTATATGGGGGAATAGATATAGGTGTGGTGCCTGGCAACACATCAATGGAAAAATCAATTTCCCGTTCGGGAGGAAGGCCTGGAAGCTCTTCCGGGAACACATCCGGAAATTCGTTCACCACTGGAACTGACTGTAAGTCGGCGACTCAGCTTCTACATCTTGAAATCGTACTAGATGATAAATGCACCCTTTTGTGATCATTCTCCTTGCCTTTAGATAGGAAATAAACCTATCTTTTGGTGATGCCGCATTCCCTTTCCATTCTAAGACTGGTTCTCCCAGAAACTGAAAACGAACCATCTTCATTCGGCAATCAACATTGGCATAACAAGAAGCCAACCAATCCATGCCCATAATAACGTCAAAATCTACCATTTCTAGCTCATGCAAATCAATCATGGTACGATGATCACAAATCACAATCACACAATTCCAATATACTCGGCTAGCTATTACCGATTCACCCACGGGTGTAGACACCTCAAAAGGTTTGATAGACTCCGGCTCAATTATAAATCGACCCGCAATATATGGAGTAACATATGATAATGTGGAGCCCGGATCAATCAAAGCATATACATTATGAGAGAATACCGATAATATACCTGTTACCACATCAGGAGAAGACTCAAGATCTTGGCATCCAGCCAAAGCATAAATACGGTGCTGAGGACCGCTAGTACTGTGAGCTCTGCCTCTACCTCTACCATGGCCGACTGGCGCATGTGAACCTAGCCCCGTAGGGCGTACAGATGCTGATGATCCGGTTGCCGACCCTGTTGGCTGGGTCCTACCTCTACCCTGTACTGAGGGGAAATCACGCATGATATGGCCTGGTTGACCACATGAATAGCAACCATCCGAGCCCAATCGGCATCGACCCCAATGCAACTTCCCACACTGGGAACATCGTGGTACAGGCGGCCTTGACTGGCTTGAATCATCTCTGAACTGAGGTCCTGAATAACTGGGACTAGGCCCTGAACGAGCAGATCTATCGAGGCTCTGGCCTGGAAATCGAGGTGATGCACTGGTCATAGAATAGCTTGAATGTCTAGGGAACTGCTGCCTGTGTCCGCCTCTAAACTCGCTTGTCGGACCCAAAGATCTAGCTCTCTTGCTATGTCCCCGATCTTGCTCACGCTCACTCCTCCGCTGTTGTAGGCTTTCTTCTAAGTTCTGAGCATGTGCTTGAATGCGTGCAATATCCATACCATCCTGAAGGGACGCAGTCAAGCATTTATCCATCAAGTGTGGCCCTAGGCCCTTTACGAATCGGTGTACCCTGTCGCCCATATCTGTCACCATGGCCGAAGCATACCTAGCCAAGGAGTTAAAGCGGAGGCTATACTCTAGGGCACTCATACTACCTTGCCTCAAATTTTAGAATTTATCGGCCCTTGCTCGCCGAACTTCTGGAGGCATATAGTGACGGAGAAAAGCATCAACAAACTCTTGCCATACCGGGGGAGGTGCATTGGCCCCCCGTGAAGCCATCCACACCGTATACCACTGGATCGAGACATCTCTCAATCTATATTACGCTAGCTCTACCGACTCGGTGTCTGAAGCATGTATCAACCGGAGTGTCCTTAGCATACCATCGATAAAGTCCTGGGGATCCTCCTCTGGCTTTGACCCAAAGAATTCCGGGGGGTTCAAAGTAATGAAATCACGGGCCCTTGCACTAACAGCCCTATCACCATACCCTGAACCTTACCTCTGTGCCTGGGCCGCAACCAACTGGGTCAACAAATTAATAGCCTCTTTCACATCTTGGCCAGAAGCATTCGGTGGAGGAGCTGGAGGTGCTAGAGCTGGGGCCGAGGCTCCCTCACGCTCCTCAGTAATAGGCACTGTCTGGGAGGACTGATATTGAGCCGCACTCTGGGACTCACTTTCCTCTACTACCGGTGGCGGTGCTTTCTTAGCCCGCTTTTCTTCCACCGTCTTGCCCTTTTGGGCTGCCGTAGCCTTTCCCTTTTTAAGCATCTCTGAAATACACAACACACGATTTAGGAGCAAGAAATTCTTACATCATAGCTCTATCGCACAATTCTTATGAAGAAAGGTCATTTATTCCTAAAATGTCCGCAGCTTTTTGTTTATAAGTGTGGTGCGCAACACACCCATAACCAAGACTCTACTAGACACGGCTCGTAGACACACCCTAGGACTGAACTGCTCTGATACCACTTTTGTCACGACCCGACTCGGGGCCGCGACGAGCACCTGGTGCTAACCCACCCGAGCACCCTCTTAGCTTACTCTTATACTTACATCTAGGTGAGCCACATAATTATACATACATTTCCATTCGTTCGTCAACTAGTCCCAATTGGACAACGGTACATTTATATCACCATAGGCATCTATGCCACATAAATGTACGTGGCCAACGTGGCCGACAAAATGATATACAAAACATAAGCCGACAAGGCCGGACATGTCTAACCATATACACATGACTATGAGCCTCTAGGAAGAGTATAACATATCACATGAGCGGGACAGGACCCCGCTATGCCCATAATTATATACACAAAAGAATAAGTACCAAAAAGCTATGGCTCCGAAGGAAATGGAGCTCCGCTATGTAATCTTTGAATAAGCAGCTATGGATCAAGTCTGTCTCCCTGTGCACCTGCGGGCATGAGGCAGCGTCCACAAACAAAAGGACGTCAGTACGAAGAATGTACTGAGTATGTAAAACATGATCAACATCAATATAGAAGCATCATAGACAATATATGAAGTGGCACAAGAGGGAAGACAATAGTATCATCATCATGGCACTTACCTGCCTTTCATAGGGACTTTCCATGTCTCATGCATATTTCATAATAGTGCTCGTATTCGTATACATGCCCCTATTCGCATTCATATACATAGTATTTTGACATTCATATTCATATTATATACATAGCCATACACTTATATACATACATAGCGTACCCGACCATAAGGTTCGGTGTTTCATACGTACTTGGCCAACCAAGGCTCAATGTTATTTCTACCTGGCCCTACCAAGGCTTCAGGGTTATCCGTACCATCTGCAAATGTGTGCGCGCGTTACGTAATCATATACATACATATATATATATATTCTACCCGGCATTATAAGCCCGCAGGCACCTTTAGCATCATTATTATTATCATCGTCATCACTATCATCATCGTTTTCGCTACATCTCTATCTTATGCTCACTCGTCAATACGGTGCGTAGTACATTCGTAGCACGTATCGAGGGTCGTGATCTTATGAGCTCAGAGTGTCAATTACTTGAATACAACATACTTATATAGAGGATTTAAGAGTTTGGCCAAGGAACCATGCCTTATGAAAGAAGGGTTAGTCTTACATACCTTTTCGTCGGACTATTCTACACTTGCACGCTTCCTTCCAATGCTAGTGTCTATACCTTCATTAATATCATAACAATGGCCATTAGTCATTCACGTTATCCACATTATTTAGATTCCTTAATTTGCCTCTAATTCACCCATATTCATGGTCATAACATCCAACTTCGCCTATTCGTCTAAATTGTCTAATTCATGATCTTAGTACCATTTATAAAGCATTCATATCACAACACAACAACATTCATGATTCAATTCAAACTATTCCTCAAACTGTCACTATTCATCATTCATGACCTACTTGACTATATTTTCTACTATCCTAGTATTTAGACTCTTCAATGCCTTAAACATCATGTAAAAATCATGAATCTTACCTTAGAAGTTGTAGGAACAAGCTTTGGTTAATAATACTCCACTTTGAGCAAAACCCTAGTTTTTCTCCATTTGCATTTCTTGACTTGAATGGTATTTAATGGCTTGCTTACACTTGCTTCACTTGTTTATGTTGTTGGTGACTTATAATCCTTGAAAACTTATGAAATAAATGTAGAGAGATGATTCTAGAGAGAAGTGGTGTAATGTAGAAATGAAATAAAACAAGTCTTGGTCCTCATATTTAATGAATTGAAATTCTGTGCTGAGGTGTACAGTGGTCGTCCATGGAGGTTTACGGTCCGTATTCCAGTTTACGGACTGTCCCCCGTGGTCGTCTTTAACCTTAAGCAGAACCAGAAACTTTGGTTGCATGCATGGTGATTTACGAACATGGTTTACGGGTCGTAAATCACTTTACGGTCCGTCCACCAGGTTGTATTTTACCACTTCTCAGCTGGGCAGAAAGTTGTAACCTTGCATGGCAATTTACGACTGCCAGTTTACGGACCGTATTCCATTTTACGGTCCGTATTTTGCACTTTACGACCACTGGGCAGTTTTGCCAACTTTCCACTATTCACATTTCTCAAATTTTCATACTAATCATTCTCCTCCATATACGCACATTGCTCATGAAACAATATACACTCGCACTCCTCGCACACATCACTAGTTCGTTTACTTGCGTACCAACGGGGAATTTTCCGAGGTGCAACAAAAGTTTGCTTCGATTTCAGCGCCTTTGACGAGGCTAACTCAGAAGGGAGCTAAGTTCCAGTGGACTGATGCTTATGAACGAAGCTTCCAGTTGCTGAAAGAGAAGTTGACTACAGCTCCAGTTCTAACTCTTCCAGAGGGACCAGATGGGTATGTTATTTATTGTGATGCTTCCGGCGTTGGGTTAGGTTGTGTGCTAATGCAGTACGGCAGATTTATAGCCTACGCTTCCCGGCAGCTCAGAAAGCATGAAAGAAATTATCCTACCCATGATCTGGAGCTAGCAGCGGTAATCCATGCTTTGAAGATATGGAGACACTATCAATATGGTGTCCATGTTGATATTTATACAGATCACAAGAGCATCCAGTATATCTTTAAGCAGAAGGAGATGAATTTGCGGCAGAGGAGGTGGCTGGAGCTGCTGAAAGACTATGATGTTGATATTCTGTATCATCCGGGCAAGGCCAATGTTGTAGCAGATGCACTGAGCCGCAAGTCTATGGGTAGCTTGGCAGATTTTCAACCAGAAAGGAAAGAGATAGTACGTGATATTCACCAGCTGGCTAATCTTGGAGTTCGTCTGGCCGATTCTGGAGGTACGAGGATTTCTGTCTGAGGGGTTTCTGAATCATCTATTAGGGAAGATATAAAGTGGCACCAATATGAAGACCCTATTTTAGCACAGTACAGAGACACCGCTGGTGAAAAGGAGAATACTCTGTTCGAGTTTACATCAGACGGAATATTACTGTGTGTACCTGATGTTGCGGGGCTACGGCAGCAGGTTATGGGCGAAGCACACTATGCCCGTTATTCTGTTCATCCGGGATTGACGAAGATGTACCATGACCTCAGATGCCTGTACTGGACATCGCAGAGTTCGTTGCCCAGTGCCCGAATTGTCTGCAGGTTAAGATTGAACATCAAAAGTCGGGTGGACTGTTACAAGAAATGGAAATTCTGACATGGAAGTGGGAGATAATTAATATGGACTTCATTACAGGTTAACCTCGCACTCCACGGAAGTATGACTCCATATGGGTTATTGTTGATAGGCTTACAAAATCAGCCCATTTTCTTCCGGTCAGAACTACTTATTCAGCTGAGGATTATGCCAGGCTATATGTTAAGGAGATAGTGAGACTTCATGGAGTTCCTACATCTATTATCACTGACAGAGGTGCCCAGTTTACAGTGAATTTCTAGAGATCATTTCAGGATGGATTGGGGACTCAGGTAAGTCTGAGTACAACATTCTATCCTTAGAGCGACGGGCAGGCCGAGCGGACTATACAGACGCTAGAAGATATGTTGCGGGCCTGTGTTATTGATTTCAGAGGTAGCTGGGATGATCATTTGCCACTAGTTGAGTTTGCTTATAATAACAGCTACCATTCTAGCATCCAGATGGCACCGTACGAGGCTCTGTATGGCAGGAAATGCAGGTCACCAATCGGCTGGTTCGATGTTGGCGAAACTGAATTAATTGGCCCAAATATGATCCAGCAGGCAGTTGATAAAGTAAAGCTCATTCGGGAACGGTTGCTAGCACCTCAGAGTCGACAGAAATCGTACGCAGATAAACGACGTCGACCTTTAGAGTTCCAGGTCGGTGATTGGGTGTTTCTAAAAGTGTCACCTATGAAGGGCGTCATGAGATTCGGCAGGAAAGGGAAGCTCAGTCCGAGATATATCGGCCCTTATCAAATCATCCGTAAGGTGGGCAAGGTTGCCTATGAATTAGACCTACCATATGACTTGGGGGCAGTGCATCCGGTGTTTCACGTGTCTATGCTTCGCAAGTGCATTGGCGATCCTTCCAGAATATTTCCAGTAGATGATATTCAAGTGACGGAGGAACTGTCTTACGAGGAGCAACCTATAGCCATCTTGGATCATCAGGTGAGGAGATTGCGCAATAAAGATATAGCTTCCGTTAAGGTATTGTGGCGAAACAACAACAGGGAGGAGATGACCTGGGAAGCTGAAGAGGAAATGAAGAAGAAGTACCCTCACCTGTTTCCTATGCCTACAGGTAATTTAAATTCCGTAACTGGTTATACTGATTAATGAAAAAGTTATATGTACTGTCAATATAAAGAACCTTCCCCAAAAGGCTTACAAAACCCTATAAGATTAATTTAACATTCGAGGACGAATGTTCAAAAGTGGGGGGGGGGGGGGGTGGATGTTATATCCCGTATTTTTGCATATTCGGAAAATTTGAAATAATGTGGACTTGAAAGAAATAAGGTCATGTTTGATTTTATTTGATATATGTGTGTTGTTCATGAAATATTAATGTGGAAATAGCGAGGAAGGCTAGGCGCAAAATTGGTAATTTCGGAAATTAGTTTCTGGAATTACAAAATAGGGCCCATAACTAATTGGGCTAGAAAGATCAAAAAAAAAAAAAAACAAGGCCCAAATTGTTGGGGTGGCCGGCCATAGTATTATGGCCCAAGCCCATGTCACTTGAAATCCATGTGCTAATTAAATAGAAAAGGGGTCCTTATCATTAGAGCATTCAAGAAAAGTTGAAAAGGAGAAAAACAAAAAGAAGAAGAGCAAAAAAATAAAAGCCATTCGGCCATGCCCTAGAAACATTTGCCCCTTGAAATCTTGTTCCAAAAATTATTTTCTTGTGGTATTCCTACTAATTCAAGGACCCTCTACAACGTGGTGTAATTGTTTCGGAAGATAGGTCGCTCGTTTCGTCGATTTCGCACCTTAGTCAAGTGAAGAACTTAGGAAGAAAAGGTAAGATTTAAATCCTTTTTGTATGTTATGAAGGCTTTGTCTATGTTGTAGTGTGTGGAAAAGAATAAAAATCATGAAAATAGGGGTATATGTGTGTGGCCGAATGCATATGTGTGTGTTGAAGGATGAACCAATTTTATTTATGATATTAATTGTGTTGTTGTGGCCTTGTGGTGTAAATGGAAAAATACTAGCCAAAATTGGCATGAAAATTGGTTGTTAAGTTGTTGTAGGAAGTTTTGTGATTTTATTGTAAATTTATGTAATTATGGAAGTGGAATTGTTAGGGTGCAAATTGTGATTGTTGTTAATGTAATTGGAAGACAAAAATGTGTTGTGAATATTTATGTCGAAAGTTGAATGTTTCGGATGAATTATGGTTTCGGTGGAATTTTTGTATATTTTGTAAAACAATATGAAATGCTTCAGAATTTCATTTGAATGACCTTGAATTAGTAAATGAATATGAAAATGTTGATATTGGTTTGATAGTGTGAAGTTGGAGTAGAAGTTGATGCATTATGTAGAAAGGGAGACTATTTATGTTAGAATGTGTTTTGTATTGATTGTTGGTGTTGTTGGTACTGCTGTGGGTGTTGTTGTTGACATTTTGGCCGAGTTAAATTCTCGGGGATGTTGAATTTATAGGGGAGATGCTGCCCAAATTTTTGTAGACAAGTATGGAGTTAAGATTGAATTTCTAAAGGCTTGTAATTAATATTTGGTAATTGTGACCAATTGTAGATTCTGGAGGAAACGGGATTTGAGTTTGGACAAGCGTAAGAAGAAAATAAGGTATGTAAAGCTTTACCTTTTCTTCTTTTGGCATGTCTTAGACATAATAGGTTTGGATACGAGCCTCGGGGACAACTCTATTTCTAGAAATTCGAGTTTGAATTTGACCCTTTTTCATTCAATAGAATTGAATTAAGCACTTCGTGCCTCGTTGAGACAATTGCCTAAACATCTTTTAATTTGCCCAAATGGAACCGGATTACACTAAACCTTTCATAAGTGGATCCATAATGCTTTATGTACGTAATTTGTGTGCGCCACCTCAGTTGACCCGAGGTGGGCCCACTATTTCCAAATCCTCTCCTATTGTGCTATTGATTTGTTTTCAAGCAATATTTAAAGGAAACGTTTTAACTACTCTTCTAACTACTAAATGACAACTTTTTTAAATATTCCATTGAGTCTTATAAACTATTCTGGAACATGGAACAATCCCAGAAAGATTACTTTGACGTGACCCATTGTGACTTCCGAAAGACACGCACTATGAGTACCGTCCGATCTTTTTGTTATGATTTGTCATTTGAGATGTCTCATCGAGTCTTTGTAAATGTGTTGTGTTTTATATTGCATTTAGTTTCTCACTACTCCACTCGTGGATGCCTCAATGCTTCTTTCACTGAGCCCGGGCCAGGATATGTTATCAAGCGTATTCCACTGCATTATTCGCCGTGCCTCGATGTGAGGGGGCAGGTATACATGTACATGGGTTGTGGAGTATGTTGTGCCATGTACACATATTCTGATATGATATGATATGGCCATCTGATATGATATGATATGTTACGGAGTTATTCCCTATTCTGGAGTATCCTGTGTTGTGGCGCTAGTGACGGGGTGGCGACCACGTTCTGTTCACCGAGTCCCATAATGGGGCCGGATATGGCATATGTTTTTGCATGCATTATTTATGTTTTGTAAGTATGCATTATGATATTTTGGACATTGCACACATTTTCTGTACTTTCTGTTCCGGTTATGATTTCGTTTACTGTTCTTCATGCTTTACATATTCAGTACATATTTCGTACTGACCCCCTTTCCTTCGGGGGCTGCGTTTCATGCCACGCAGGTACAGACGCTCGGTTTGCTGATCCGCCCGCTTAGGATTTTATTCTGCTGTCTTGGAGTGCTCTCTTGTCCGAAGCGCACATTTTGGTACAAACTTTTCTACTGTACATGCATATGTTATTCAGGGGTATGACGGGGCCCTGTCCCATCTTATGATTTTGTTGTTATTCGTAGAGGTCTGTAGACATACCTGTGGGTTGTGTATATGTTTTGGGTTGATGTATTCTGTGATAGCCTTATCGGCTTCCACGCGCTATATCTGTTTATCTGCGATAGTTAACAATGCCGTTTGACTTCTATATCTGTATATTTCGTTTATATGCTGGTTTGGGTTATTGGGGACGTATAGGTGTCCAGCTCAGACACTAGTCGCGGCCTACGGGTTTGGGTCGTGACAAAAGCGGCCCATTTTCTCCCAGTTAAGACCACATACTCAGCGGAAGATTATGCGAGGTTCTATCTCAAAGAAATTATGCGACTTCATGGTATTCCATTATCTATTATTACGGATAGAGGAGCACAGTTTACAACCAAGTTTTGGAGGTCCTTTTAAGAAGGTCTAGCCACTCAAGTGAAGCTCAGCACGGCATTTCATCCGCAGACCGATGGACAAGCCGACTGTACTATTCAGACATTGGAAGATATGCTACGAGCATGTGTGCTGGATTTCGGTGGAAGTTGGGACGCTCATTTACCGTTGATCGAATTTGCGTATAACAATAGCTATCATTCCAGTATTCAAATGGCTCCATATGAAGCTTTATATTGAAGGAAATGTAGATCCCCAATCAGATGGTTTGAAATAGGAGAAGCACAACTAGTAGGCCCTGAATTAATTCAGCGACCGGTGGAAAAAGTTAAGGTGATCCGAGATCGACTATTGACAGCCCAAAGTCGCCAAAAGTCTTATGCAGACAATCGCCGACGAGATTTGGTAATTCAAGTTGGTGATTGGGTACTTTTGAAAGTATCGCCAATGAAAGGGGTGATGAGATTTGGAAAGAAAGGGAAGCTAAGTCCTAGGTACATTGGACCCTACAGAATTATCATCAAGGTGGGTCATGTAGCCTATGAATTGGATTTGCCTTCAGAGCTTGAATCAGTCCATCCAGTCTTCCACGTTTCGATGCTCCGTAAGTGTATTGGAGATCACACAAAGATTGTCCCGATAGATGATGTGCAAGTGACAGAAAAGCTAACCTATGAAGAGGTGCCTATTGCTATTCTAGACAGACAAGTGCGAAGACTCCGAAATAAAGAGGTAGCTTCAGTTAAAGTCTTGTGGCGAAATAATAACCAAGAAGAAATGACTTGGGAAGCGGAAGAGAGTATGAAGTCCCAGTACCCGCATTTATTCCAACCCCTAGAAGAGACTCAAGATGGAACGCCAACAATATAAGGTAAGTATGCAATAAATGAAGCGTAATAATTAGAGTATATGAACACCATTATTTACATCATTACTCAGATAGTATATCCCTTACTTTCGGAAGCTTTCGTAAGTCTTTCTTAGAGTTTTATTGTGTTATGGCCCTGTGAGGCAATGACATTGTGGGTTGTTGTGACAGGATGGTAGCGCCGTATTACAGGGGAAACTCTGGCGAAATTTTCGTAGAATCCCGAGTGTTTAACATTCGAGGACGAATGTTCCAAAAGGGGGGAAGAGTTACACCTCGAAAATTTCCCGGTGAACGTACAACGAATAGACTAACGAAGAATACGAGTATATGGTGTTTTAATCAGAAGGGAATGACGTTTGACGACCCTAAGTAAGATTTCAAAGGCAATGGGAATAAGAGATAAGGTTATGCTCCACAATGACTAATTATAGGTTTTGAAGACGTGAAAGTTGCAGATTTGCACTTTGGCCCAGTCGATCGTAAAATGAAATACGGACCGTAAAGTAGTATACGGCCCGTAAACCACCATGTCGTATTCCAACATACAAAATTTCAACTTTCTGCCAAATGTTCAAATGGTTAAATATGACTTGGAATACGGACCGTAAATTGAAATACGGCCCGTAAACCGCGATCGTAAATCACCATGGTTCTCAGCATACCTTTCTGGTTTTGATATGCTTAAATACGACCACGAAATACGGCCGTAAACTGGAATACGGCTCGTAAACTGGGTTTACGACCAGTGTGCACTTCAGCTACTGTTCATTCCGGATCAGATTTTAAGTCATTAAAAGGAGACCCAAGCTCATTAAATTCATTTCATCTTCACGATATTTCTCTCTAGAATACTGTCTACTCTTCATCACAAGAGAAACCAAGGGAAATCCATGATCAATAACACAAAATTCATGAAACAAAGTGTATGAAACCTAACTAAAGTTCATTTCTCTCAAGAAAAACCCAAAGGAAGTGAAGTAGGGTTTTGATGCTAGAGGAGTAATTCCATTCAAGACTTGTTCAACCATCATCTACGGTAAGTTTCATGACTAAACCATGTTGTTTAAGGTATTGGAAGGTTAAGATACTTGAAATGTAAAAAGACATAGGAAATGGGTCATTCATGAGTGAATAGTGTTATGGTTGGATGGTAGTTGGGTTGAATTATGAATGTTGGAGTGTTATGATTATGAATACGCTATAAATGACATTTAGACCATGAAATAAGTATTATATATGAGGAAACGCGATAGTAAGATATAACCATAAATGTGGAGAAATTGAAGAGAAATGGTGGATTGAGGTCAATGTGTATAAATGATGATTGTTGATTGCAATGTTGTGAATGTTGTTGTGAGAGTTTGGGAGTTGATATAGCATATGGGAAAAGTAGTATAAACAAAGTAAGTGCCGCCCAATTTTCCCTAGAAATAGTCATGTGTTTCTATGGTCAAATTAACTAACCTTAGTGCGAATTCTTTCTTGAAGGTAGAAACGTGATATCGAAGGAGAACAAGAAAGCAATAGCTTAGTTAAACGTCAAAGGTATGTGAGGCTAGTCCTTTCTTTCTAATGGCATGAATCTTCTAGCATGATTTTCTTTCCTCCTCATGAGTTCCTATATTCCAGAAAGCTAAAAGCCTATGTCTATGAATAGCTATGTAAGATAAAAGATATGACATGCTGTTATTATTGCTTACACTCACCTTATGTGTTAATTCCTTCAAGGTGAGGCAGAATGTCAATGATTACTCCATAATGAAATCGGGGGATCACGACCTTACGTCACCCCGATAAAGTAAAGTTGTTCATAAGACTTATGCATGTATTACGACAAGCATATTATGATGAGCATGTATGATGATGATATAACACCGCGCCTATTTAGCCGGGCAGTCACCGCCAAGGCGGGCATGTTATATCCCGCATTTTTTGTACAATCAAATAATTCAAGGTAATTGCGGGAAGATGACAAGCAAGGCGTTATTTTTATTTTGTTAAGCATATGAGTTGCTTATGAAGAATTTAGAAGCGGAAATATTAAGAAAGGCTAGGGGCAAAAAGGTAAAATAGCAATATGACTCGTGGAAATATGGAGGAAGACGAAGGGTAAATTTGGAATTCGGAAAAAACATTATTTGTCATGAAGAACAAAAAAAAGTGGGCTTATGTTTTGGGCCTTGTTGGCCGTCCAAGTGGTGGGCTAAGCCCACAAGTGGACTTGGACAAAATAAGGATAAAAGATGACTTAGTCATCTTATTTCCAAAACTTTCTAGACATTTCAAGAAACCAAGAACAACAAAAGAAAAAGAAGAAGATTCAAGGGCCTTTCGGCCAAGTGCAAAAATTGCCAAGAAAATTGACAAAAATTTCTTCAAAAATCATTTCCTAACAATTGAAGGGTTCCTAGTAAAGTGAAGTGGCCTTTGGAGCAAGAAAAATTCATATTCTTGCAAGCTACAAAGCATAGCTAAGTGGGAAGTCAAGGAGAAAAGGTAAGAACTTATACTCTTTTATATGTCATGGATGTTTATGTATGTTGTAGTGTACAAAAATGGATCAAATTCATATGGAATATGAACATGGGGGTGTGGCCGTGCATGTATGTGTGTGTGTAGAAATCAAGTTTTAATTATTTTATCTAGTGGATAGTTGTGGTTGTAATGAATGCTATGTTAATAATGGAAGTCTGATGATGTTAGTGAAGTTGTAGCCATGTGTGTATGATGTTGGCTGTGAGTTGTATATCATATGTATAGCCGTGTATATTTGGTGAATCATGAAGGAATGGTGAGTAAGTTTTATTTAGTATGTTGGTTGTTGTGTTGTGAATTTTATGTTGCAAATAAAAGCCTAATGAGCTTAGTGGAGTATTAGTAGTTGGAGGCTTGTTTTGGAAGATTATATAAATTAAATATGATGGTTATGCATGTGTGGAATATAATGTTGTTAGTCTGAAGTTGTTAGTGCGTAAATTATTAAGTTGTTATTGTTTTTATTGGAGTTGGAAGGCTTTGAAGGAAGAAGTATATTGATTGAGTAGTGATAATGTATCTTGGATTGAATATGGAAATTGTTAGTATGGTTGTTGACATTATGTTGATAGTTTCGCCGGGTTGAATTCCCGGATTGTTGTTGATTAAAAATTGGCTAAGTTGAATTTTGGGGATGGTGTATTTACAGGGGAAGTGCTGCCAAAATTTCGGTAGACAAGTGTTATCTTAAGATTCAACTTCTAAATGCTCTAATCAATGTTTGGTAAATGTGACCAAATTGTAGATTTTGGCGGATTTGCAACTTGAATTTGGAGTAGCATAAGGAGCGGAAAAAGGTATGTAAGGTTTTACTCTTTCTTCCTTGGCATGTCTTAGGCATACTAGGGTGGATACGAGCCTCGGGGACAACTCTATTCTCCGGAATCCGCACCTAAAGTTATCCCTTTTTCATTCAGTAGAATTGAATTAGATATTCATGAACAGTGGGAAGAATTGCCTAGATATCTAGAACTTGCACAAATGAGACCCGACCACCTTAAAAACTCTCACACGTGACGTCGTGGAATGTAATATACGTAAATTTTGTACGCCGCCTCATTTGATCTGAGGTGGGCCCATTGTTCCCGGATTTTCCTTATTGTTCCGTTTGACTTATTTTGCAGTAGAATCCAAAGGAAACTTTTGATCCTTGTTCCGTTTATCAAACGACAAGTACTGCACCCACTCTAATGAGAATATTGCTATGATGATAATGATAATGATGATGTAAGGAAGAGAATGTGTCTATGATAAGTATGACAAGAATGATTCCATGACTGAGAGTCCTAAGTTAAGAATCCAAAGTGAATATGAAAGTGTTAACCTAGTTCTTGATCTTTAATTCTATTCCTTAGTTATGACACTATTTTTCTAAAGATTACAAAGCATATGAATTGACGTCTATGATGCCCATGATTCCATTCTATGTTTCTTTTAATGCTATTCTCCGTTGATAGTCTCGCCTTAAAATACTCGTTCCTTCGAGGTGAGACAAAGCGATCACGGTTATTCAATAATGTAATCGGAGGTCACCGACCTTACGTCACTCCGGTGGATACATGATTTTCTTTGGGTTCTCCTGCATGCTTATATGACATATGTATACGAGATATGTATATGTACATGGGGTGGGGGAAGGGATATATGGGGCAGGGAAAGGGACACATGTTTCATTGCCACCTGGTCAGCTGGCGTTATCCTCCCGGACGCGGGATGCCCAGACGCGGGATATATGGGCGAGCCGACGTATTTCGGTGCAATGTGGGCGAGCTGACATTGTTCGGTGCTATGATATAACATACTATGATATAACATGCTATGATATAACATGATATGATATGACATGATATGATATAACATGATATGAAATGACATGATATGATATGAGACGATATGATATGACACGATATGATATGATATGATTAGACATGACATGATATAAGTTCTATTTTCTATATCTATGAAAAAGAAATGTTTTTTTTAAAAGGGAAAGACAATCATGCATGGTATCCGGCCTGAAAGGGTATTCCTATGTACAGGTTACTTTCTTGTCTCATTATATGTCCTATGATCCCATGATATTATTAATCATACCTTATGTTTCTGTTTGTATTATCTTTCACGCCTTACATACTCGTTACACTATTCGTACTGACGTCCCTTCTTGTGCACGCTGCGTTTCATGCTGCGCAGGTCAGCAGGTAGACAGATTTGACTCCTAGGAGCTTCGTCAGCAGTATCGTAGCAGCGCTCCAGTTGTTCCGGAGCCTCAATTCCTTGGTACTATTTTTGTGTATATATTCGGGCATGGCAGAACCCGACCCTTCCTATGTATATGTGTACTTTGTTTAGAGGCTCGTAGACAGATATGTACAGGTAGATGTTTTGTACATTTGATTGTCCTCGTCGCTGTATAATGTGCTAGCAAAGTTTATTAGCCTATGTTTATAATTATGCTACTAATGTCAATGTTAAATAAAAAAAAATATATGGTATAGTTCATACGGCCCACTGAGTAATAGAGGTAAAATGATAGATAAGGGGTGCTCGGTACAAGTATCGGGTACTCGTCGTGGCCCCTAGTTGGGTCGTGACAGAAGTGGTATCAGAGCAGGCGGTCCTAGGGGTTTGTCTACGAGCCGTGTCCAGTAGAGTCCTGTTTATGGGTGTGTAGCGCGCCACACTTATAGACAAGAGGCTGCAGGGCATTTAGGAAATATGACCTTCTTTGTATTCTAGATCGTGCGATAGAGCTATGCTATCAGGTTTCCATATTCTCTTCCTAATCCTATGTTATGGTTTCAGTAATGCCGATGAAGAGAAAAGCTTCAGATAGTGGGGTCACTAAGAAGGCCCTAGAGTATCTCCAGAGCCGAGTAAAGGGAGGACAGCTATGATACAGATCCGTCGGAGGACCCAGCAACAATTCCTCCAGAGTTTCTGACCCCTAGAGTAGAGGATCCCACGGAGGTACATAGCTATGATACGGATCCCACAGAGGATCCGACGACGATTCCTCCAGAGTTTCTTACCTCCAGGGAGGAGGATAGTTATGACTGTTATGTCCCGTATTTTTATACATTGGGACAACTCGGATTAACTATGATAAGTTAGGGCCAAGACCATTCCGGGACTTGAAGTCGGGATTCTTGACCCTCGATTCTATTTGGAGACATAAGATGTACATGAAATTGTTGGCATGGAACAATTAGGAAAAGTTGGGACCAAAAGTCACAAATTTGGAAGTTGAAAATCATGCAAGAAGTCCCACACTTTGTGGCCAATTTTAAATGGTCCGACACCTGTGTGGGCCATGGACACTTGGAGAGCTAGTATGGGAACTTAAAAGATGACTTCTAAGTCATCTTCTCTCATTCCATACTTAGCAAGAAAATCAAGAAGTTGAAGAACTTCAACACAAAACTTTCGGCCAAGCCAAGAGAAAACCAAATCCAATTTGAGCCATTCCAAAAATATTTCTTTGGTGCAAATCTACTAATTGAAGGTCCCTAAGTAACGTGGAAGTGTTGTTGGAGCGATCAAGCCATTCGTTTAGTAGATCGCAAACCCTAGGCAAAGTGTGGAGTTGAAGAAGAAAGATAAGATTTGGTCTTGTTTATGTGTTGTGAATGTTGTATGCATGTTGTAGTATGCTAAAATGAATGAAAATCATGAGATAGGGTATGTTGGAAGTGGGTTGTGTGCTTGGTGTGTTAGCCGTATGAGGTGTGTGTATGTTGTGTGGTGTTGAGGTGATGAATTAATTCTATGTAGCATGTTTGATTGTTGTAGGGTGAAGAAAAAAATGAGAACCATTTAAATGTGTATGTGGGTATGTGGCCGTGTGTAGCCTCCCATGTGTGGCAAAGGAATAATTAATATCGCTTAGTGTTTTAGTTGTTGTCGTTATGAATTCTAGTTTGGAAATGAGCGTTTAATGACTCAAGATTGATGTTGAAATTGTATGGGCTGGTTTGAGGGTTATTGTGCGTTTGATGTAAGTTGTACATTTATGAGAATGCTATCGTTATAGTGTGGATTGTTGATACAAATCACGATTTGAAAATGAGGAGTGTGTTATAGTGAGGTTCTCGGGTTTGGGGACTGTTTTCGGGTAAATTGGAACAATTGTTGGGTTGTTGGAAATATTATGTAAATTGTTTAACATGTCCTTGAATATCGTTAGTAAGGGTTCGGGTTGGAAATTGAATGGATGAGTGATAATATGGCTTGAATGTAAGCCGTCGAATTGGATATTATGAATGTTGTCGAATGATGTGAAAGAAAGTTGTTAATGTTATATTATCCTTCGGATTGGTCATTGGGGTTGCTAGGTTGGTTATTGTTGTTGTTGTTGTTGATTCTGGCCGAGTTAAATTCTCGGGGTTGGCCTATTTTCAGGGGAAATGCTGCCCAAATTACTGTAGAATTAAGTGTTAGTTTGGAATAAATTGCCTAGTGCCGATGGCTAATGTGTAATACTCGTTGACGTATTTGTAGACCTTGGGGAGCCCGAGGCGTAGGTTGGATTAGCTTGAGTTGAGTTAGCTTGGAGTGCGTACGAGGTATGTAAAGCTCAACCTTCTTTCTTTTGGCATGTCTTAGTTATAAATAGGCTATGTCACGAGCCTCGAGGAAATTCTAAATCCGCAATCCGAATATGTTATGATCTCTATATATATTCCTTGGCATTCGTATGTTTGATGTGATCAAATATGAACCCTTATGTTTTCGAAATAATTGATTTCCAATGTTGCACTAAAAGTTTTGTTTTAAAGAATTCCGTAACTATGAACGCCGTAACTTTCACAGAAAGGCTCGGATTGCTTCGATATCTTCGTAGGAGTTTGCATGGCGTATGATAAGTATGTTTTCCATAGGCGGGCCCGGCTCGGGTCGATACCCGTCCGTGGGTCCCGAGACTTTCCTTTATGTAATTCGGAGGACTTTTGAAAGAATGTAGTATGACTATTATCTCGATTTTCAAAGTACGGTCATTTTACTTATAATTGAGTCCATGATAATGATTTTATGCATATGGTGACTCATGACTCTGCTCGTGCGTTCTGTTATATCTTTCGCCGGTTCCCAGGCCGGTTCTGTTGTCATGCGCACTTTGATATACTCCGGAGTTATGCTGTGCTTATGGTTCACCGAGCTACTCGCCAAAGAGGGTCGGGTTCCACTTATATATGATGTTATGGTGTGTATGGCGTTATGCTGTGTGACGGGGATACGGAGATTTGAACCTTCTGGTGTTATGCTGTGTTATGGCGCCATCGACGGGCGGCGACCATATTCTATGTGCCCTATGCATGACTTATATTTTGAGAGTAAACATTTTGATATTTTGGGTTTGCACTTATGTTCTGTACTTCTATTTCGTTTATGCCTCAGATTTGTTTTTTGTATCTGCTGCTTTGCATACTCGGTAGATATTTCGTACTGACCCCCTTTCTTCGGGGGGCTGCGTTTCATGCCCGCAGGTGCAGACGCACAGTTCGGTGATCCAGCCGTTTAGGATACCCTCTTCTGCTGTTTGGAGTGCTCCTCTTATTCCGGAGCCTACATTTTGGTATATATCTTCGTTCGTTGCATATGTATGTATTTGTTCAGGGGTACGGCGGGGCACTGTCCCGCCATATGATTCGGTCTGTCTGTTTAGAGGTCTGTAGACGTATATGTGGGTTTTGTGCCTACTTCTGCACGGGTGTGTTTGTAAGATCCCACTTGCCATGGCAGCCTTGTCGGCGTGCGTTTGTATATGTTTTGGGCCGTTGCTCCATTTGATAGCCTTGTCGGCTTCTGATATATATGTACATATATGGTTGTGTTTGAAATGTGTCAGAGACAGTTTGATATAATTTGAGGCAGCGTGGGATATTTGTGCCCGTATACGCTATTTGTATGTGATTCGGATTTGATGAGTATGTTCGGGTGCCCATTTCGGGCACTAGTCACGGCCTACGGGGTTGGGTCGTGACAATGACACAGACCCATCGGAGCATTCTTCTGGGACACCGGAGGAGGAGACTTCCGGGGATATGCCAGCTGCTCCTGTGATGGAGCACTATGTCAGACAGGCCTCCCCGGAAAGTGCTACGGATTACTCCTGTCCTTTGTCCTGGTCATCAGTGAACCAGGAATCGCCTGGTTATCTATACTCCTTCGATTCGGATGCGGGAAATGACGGGAGTCAAACTAGTGGAGAGCAGACAGATGAGGATGAGGAGCACACTTCACATGGCAGCTCCCTGGACTAGGTCCGAGATTGTTCGGCTACAGGTATATGAGTTTTCTTTGAAACTTTCTATATATGTGTAATCTCTGCAAAGTACTAATTAATGACGGCAGACAGAAATTCAAAAGGGGCCAAAGACCTAGCGGTTATGAGTAATGGCGACTGAGATGTCTCCGCCACCAGTGTGAATTTAGAAACCCCGGATAAAGGATAATCATATGTATGGATGGGAGTAAATAGTGAATATTTAAACAGAGGCAATATGGTAATTGTATGGTCAGGAAAGTGAAAATAGGGGTGGGACCCGCCGCGAGGGCGTTTTGGAAGTTGTTAGAACCCCGACTTACCTTAAATTATGTGATAAAGGTCGTGCGGGGCAGTTGATATAATTATACCAGCATTCACACATTTAAATGCACCAAAGTTTCGAGGTTAAGCGTGCTAAGGTGGGAGGATGGGTGACCCCCTGGAAAATATGCTGAAAATTTCATAAATGTGGGAACAAGAGACGGATGTGAAATTAGGTAGCCTAAAGTAAATTAGAGTGCGTGAAGTGGTTACAAACCCTATAGAAATCGTGTAGGGTGAGACGGACTAAACTAGCAGAAGGGGAGAAAGCATGACAGAGCTTTGGGATTAAAGAAAGTTTGATTAGTGTTTGGAAGTATTTGTAAGTAAAATAGTAGTAATATATATACATATGCTGGTAATATATTAATTGTGACTGTTAAGTCCCAGAAACAAAGTTGCGATATATAGAAAATACTAGTCGGACGGAATCTAAGAGACGCAGTGAAGGATATAAGTACAGATGTCACAGGGTAAGACCGATATTGAATCCACACTAGTTAAGGCTAGCAAGCCCTAATACGGTGATATACGGGAACATGTCTAATGAGGGAATAGACGCGGCAGACTCCGCGAAGAAGGAATTAAAATTGTAAAAGATCGCGGAAGGCGACGATTATTTAAAGGGCATAGGCGTGTGTAGACCCTCTTAATAAAGAGGGGAGGGGGAGAACATGTTAGACCTAAAATGAACTATGACGGTTCAAGATCCAATAATGGGGACTTATTAACGCAGGGCCAGCGTTCGGAGCTAACTCAAGTGACCTACGACATAAAGGCAACCTATGCTCCTAAAAATAAAGGGAGGGAGGATGTTATATCCCGCATTTTTTGTACAATCGGATAATTAAAGGTAATTGCGGGAAGATGACAAACAAGGCCTTATTTTTATTTTGTTAAGCATATGAGTTGCTTATGAAGAATTTAGAAGCGGAAATATTAAGAAAGGCTAGGGGCAAAAAGGTAAAATGGCAATATGACTCGTGGAAATATGGAGGAAGACGAAGGGTAAATTTGGAATTCGGAAAAAACATTATTTGTCATGAAGAACAAAAAAAGTGGGCTTATGTTTTGGGCCTTGTTGGCCGTCCAAGTGGTGGGCTAAGCCCACAAGTGGAATTGGACAAAATAAGGATAAAAGATGACTTAGTCATCTTATTTCCAAAACTTTCTAGACATTTCAAGAAACCAAGAACAACAAAAGAAAAAGAAGAAGCTTCAAGGGCCTTTCGGCCAAGTGCAAAAATTGCCAAGAAAATTGACAAAAATTTCTTCAAAAATCATTTCCTAACAATTGAAGGGTTCCTAGTAAAGTGAAGTGGCCTTTAGAGCAAGAAAAATTCATATTCTTGCAAGCTACAAGGCATAGCTAAGTGGGAAGTCAAGGAGAAAAGGTAAGAACTTATACTCTTTTATATGTCATGGATGTTTATGTATGTTGTAGTGTACAAAAATGGATCAAATTCATATGGAATATGAACATGGGGGTGTGGCCGTGCATGTATGTGTGTGTGTAGAAATCAAGTTTTAATTATTTTATCTAGTGGATAGTTGTGGTTGTAATGAATGCTATGTTAATAATGGAAGTCGGATGATGTTAGTGAAGTTGTAGCCATGTGTGTATGATGTTGGCTGTGAGTTGTATATCACATGTTTAGCCGTGTATATTTGGTGAATCATGAAGGAATGGTGAGTAAGTTTTATTTAGTATGTTGGTTGTTGTGTTGTGAATTTTATGTTGCAAATAAAATCCTAATGAGCTTAGTGGAGTATTAGTAGTTGGAGGCTTGTTTTGGAAGATTATATAAATTAAATATGATGGTTATGCATGTGTGGAATATAATGTTGTTAGTGTGAAGTTGTTAGTGCGTAAATTATAAAGTTGTTATTGTTTTTATTGGAATTGGAAGGCTTTGAAGGAAGTAGTATATTGATTGAGTTGTGATAATGTATCTTGGATTGAATATGGAAATTGTTAGTATGGTTGTTGACATTATGTTGATAGTTTGGCCGGGTTGAATTCCCGGATTGTTGTTGATTAAAAATTGGCTAAGTTGAATTTTGGGGATGGTGTATTTACAGGGGAAGTGCTGCCGAAATTTCGGTAGACAAGTGTTATCTTAAGATTCAACTTCTAAATGCTCTAATCAATGTTTGGTAAATGTGACCAAATTGTAAATTTTGGCGGATTTGCAACTTGAATTTGGAGTAGCATAAGGAGGGGAAAAAGGTATTTAAGGTTTTACTCTTTCTTCCTTGGCATGTCTTAGGCATACTAGGGTGGATACGAGCCTCGGGGATAACTCTATTCTCCGGAATCCGCACCTAAAGTTAACCCTTTTTCATTCAGTAGAATTGAATTAGATATTCATGAACAATTGGAAGAATTGCCTAGATATCTAGAACTTGCACAAATGAGACCCGACCACCTTAAAAACTCTCACAATTGACGTCATGGAATGTAATATACGTAAATTTTGTACGCCGTCTCATTTGATCCGAGGTGGGCCCATTGTTCCCGGATTTTCCTTATTGTTCCATTTGACTTATTTTAGAGTAGAATCGAAAGGAAACTTTTGATCCTTGTTCCGTTTATCAAACTACAAGTACTGCACCCACTCTAATCAGAATATTTCTATGATGATAATAATAATGATGATGTAAGGAAGAGAATGTGTCTATGATAAGTATGACAAGAATGATTCCATGACTGAGAGTCCTAAGTTAAGAATCCAAAGTGAATATGAAAGTGTTAAACTTGTTCTTGATCTTTAATTCTATTCCTTAATTATGACACTATTTTTCTCAAGATTACAAAGCATATGAATTGACGTCTATGATGACACTATCTTTAATTCTATTCCTTAATTAATACTCGTTCCTTCGAGGTGAGACACAGCAATCACGGTTATTCCATAATGTAATCGGAGGTCACCGACCTTACGTCACTCCGATGGATACATGATTTTGTTTGGGTTCTCCTGCATGCTTATATGACATATGTATACGAGATATGTATATGTACATGGGGTGGGGGAAGGGATATATGGGGGAGGGGAAGGGACACATGTTTCTTTGCCACCTGGTCAGCAGGCATTATCCTCCCGGACGCGGGATGCCCGGACGTGGGATTTATGGGCGGGCCGACGTATTTCGATGCTATGTGGGCGAGCCGACATTGTTCGGTGCTATGATATAACATGCTATGATATAACATGATATGATATAACATGCTATGATATAATATGATATGATATGACATGATATGATATAACATGATATGAAATGACATGATATGATATGACACGATATGATATGACACGATATGATATGATATGATAAGACATGACATGATATAAGTTTTATTTTCTATGTCTTTGAAAAAGAAATGTTTTGTTTTTAAAGGGAAAGACAAGCATGCATGGTATCCGGCCTGAAAGGGTATTCCTATGTACAGGTTACTTTCTTGTCTCACTATATGTCCTATGATCCCATGATATAGTTAATCATACCTTATGTTTCCATTTGTATTATCATCCACGCCTTACATACTCGGTACACTATTCGTACTGACGTCCCTTCTTGTGCACGCTGCGTTTCATGCCGCGCAGGCCAGCAGGTAGACAGATTTGACTCCTAGGAGCTTCGTCAGCAGTATCGTAGCAGCGCTCCAGTTGTTCCGGAGCCTCAGTTCCTTGGTACTATTTTTGTGTATATATTCGGGCACGGCAGAACCCGGCCCTTCCTATGTATATGTGTACTTTGTTTAGAGGCTCGTAGACAGATATGTACAGTTAGATGTTTTGTACTTTTGATTGTCCTCGTCGCTGTATAATGTGCTAGCAAAGTTTATTAGCCTATGTTTATAATTATGCTACTAATGTCAATGTTAAGTAGAAAAAAAATATGGTATAGTTCATACGACCCACTCAGTAATAGAGGTAAAATGATAGATAAGAGGTGCTCGGTACAAGTATCGGGTACTCGTCGCGGCCCCTAGTTGGGTCGTGACAGGGCAGCTATACGATACACCATGGCCAAATGGCATGGGCAGACACCACTAGTGGGCGGCATGAGATGGTACCCCGGATGCGGGAGGCCTAGACGCAGGCTAATGTCATGATTATCACACCGATTCGATATGGGCGGGCAACTTAAACATTATTACACCGTACCTATATGGACGAGCAGCTTATACATTTATGCATATATAATACGACGATGAGTATGAGTAAGAATGTGTGCATTATTTCTTTTATGTTTGACAGTCAGATACAGATGTTTCATATTGATATTTCCATTGTATCATTGTCTTATTTCTTTGTTTATGCCTCTCATACTCAGTACAATGTTCGTACTGACGTCCGTTTTCTTTGGACGCTATGATCATGCCCACAAGTAGACAGGGAGGAGAGCTCGACCCAGATCCGTAGTAGATGTCAGCTGATTGAGAGCACTCCTTTGTTCGGAGGTGGTTATAACGATTCTTTTGTGTACAGTCATGTATATGTATTTTTGGGCATGACGGGGTCTTGTCTAGTCCTTATGTGTAGCACTCCAGTAGAGGCTCGTAGATGCGCAGTGTGGGTTAGATAGTCTCACGAGTTCCTGCTATACATATATACCTATATATATTAATTTGATAGCCCAAAGGCTTGTGTATATACAAGTATTTTTATGTTCTCAAATGAAAGAGGATTTTCTTATGTCCTAAGTCTAAATTGATAAAAGAGCATTAAATGAGTAAGACGAGTAATAGAACGAGTGGTGCTCGGTGGCTAGCCCCGGGTACCCGTCGCGGCCCCTAGCTGGGTCGTGACAGATCCATCTGAGGATTCATCTGGGACACCGGAGGAGGAGATCCCCGAGGTCGTACCAGCTGCTCCCGTGGCAGAGCACTATGTTAGACCAGCTACCCTGGTGAGTGTTACAGATTACTCTAGCCCTTTATCTTGGCCGTCGATAAACCAGGAGTTGCCTGGTTATTTATATCCCTTGGACTCAGATGAGAGAGATGATGTAGGCCAGATGAGTAGATGGTGGGTAGACGATGACGAGGATCACACTTTACCTTATTGTCCACCAGATCAGACTAGAGACCGATCGACTACAGGTATATGAACCTTTATTGGAATTTTCTATGTATGTGTATTTGCTGTAAGATTATTACTTAAAAGCGGCGAGCGGAAATCCAAGGGCCGATAACCAAGTATTTACAAGTAATGGCGACCAAGGTATGTTCACTACCATTGGGAATCTGGAAATCTAGGATGAAAAGTAGTCATACATATAGATAAAAGGTGAATATTGAGAATTAAAAAGGCCAAAATAGTAATTGTGTAGTCGGAAGAGTAAGAGACCCTTTCTAATTCGAAGGGAGATGCGTTACGAGAACGTTTTGAAATCTGTCAAGACTTCAACTTGCTTTAGATTATGTGGTGAAGGTCATGCGGTGAGGTGGATACAATTATACTAGTATTAACGCAACAGATTTCATCAGAGTTTCGAGGTTAAGCGTGCTGGGGTGAGAGAAATACTAGGATGGGTGGCCCCCTGGGAAGTGTACAAAAAGTCCTATAAATTTAGATATAAGAGGCAAATGAGAAGCTAGAGCATCCTAAGGAAGATTGGAGTATGCAGAGTGGTTGGACACCTTAAGAGGTTGCGTAGGACGAGGCGGACTAGACCGGTGAATCGAATGAAGGTGCATCACAGCTCTAGAATTAGGGTGAGTTTGAATAGCGTTTGGAAATATTTTGTAAGCGAGGTGGTAGTAATTATATATATATACATATGCATATGATATCCCATACGTGGCTATATCAGCGGCTATGCGTATCACGTCAACCAACGTTGCGGGATATGGAAGGCATTAATCGAACATGGTAACGAAGTTCAAGTGACAAAAAAATAAAAAATAAATGGTACAAATGTCACAAGGTAAGCTAATGCTATTTTCACTACGGGGTAGGCTTCGATAAGTGGGGCTAAAAGGATAGTGACCACGACGAGGAATGTGAAGTAAGAGAAAGAATGGTTAGGCCTTGCGACGATGTTAAGAGATTTCCAGCCCTTAAAAGGTATATAAAGGGATAAGTGTGTGTTCAAATTAACACGGTTGCCTCGGACATGGAGAAGCTTTCCAAAAATATGACTTAAGAATAGAACGGATTTGCGCGTTTAAAGGAATATTTCACGAACTTCAGAGCCGATACTACAAATAACAAGAGAAGAAAGACGCTCAAGGAGGAAGGAACCCAAGGAAGGTTAAGGATGAAAGTAGGAAAGGTATACTAATGGGTTGGTCGAAGGAAGAGGAGAGCATTTACGAGTAAAGTAACTGGAAATCTTTAACCATGGGAGTAAGAAGGATACCTTTAACGAGTTGGCGGTAGGAAACCGATTACTCATCAAGGTTCGATGAACGAGAATAGAGAGAGTGTAAACTATAAGAATTCTGTGCTAAGAGCAAAAGAAGCAGGACACTCGAAAAACTTGGATGCATAGCTGCAACACAAACGCATAGTTAAGAAGGATTATGAGTAAGTGAGCTAAGCAAGCGAAAGGACTAGTAGTGGATGGAAGGGGTATGGAAATGTTGAAAACAAATGATGATATAGACATAAATGGAAGAAGAACTCAGGGAATGAATTTTTAGATATGTTATAAGCAAAGTCAAGAAGAAGAACGAGGAGTAAGGTATAATCGAAGACTTCATAAAGGACGTGGTGAATCTCGATGTCCCCATTAACTTGCTGGTCCGGAAAACCATTAGTCATAAAATATAGAGGTGTGAAAAGACGAAAAAGAATGTATCGAAATTTGATCTAACATTTGTAAGTATTCTGATTGGATACAAGACTGTAACTCGCAAGAAGATAGACAAGTCAGACCATACGATGACGGAACCCCGGCCCTAAGAAGATCGTGAAGGGCGGCAGATAATTATCAAAGACGACGGTTACTCGAAGGCTATAGGCACATAAGGACCTCCTTAATAAGGGGGAAGAACATACTAGACTTGAAAGGAACTATGACGTTTCAAGCTCTAGAAAAGGAGATTTATTAGCTTAGGGCTAGAGTTCGAGGCGTATTGGCATATCGGGAAGGTAACGGAAAGAAGTCGAAACGAATTGACAATAAGTGTACCATGAGGCAGACATAGGGAGAAAGTATGGAAGATAACTCAAGAGAGAACTTTACGCCAAGATGAACTACGATATTTTTAGACCATGATTTGAATCCCTCGTATCGGGCAAAAAAATTGTGCCGTACCTAAGTATGCAGTGACATGCCCTAAAGGGGAATGAAAATAGCAAGAAAGGTCTCCAAGAAAAATTTACAAAGGGTGTTAGAGAGGATGATGAACCCAAAGAACATTTGGGATGACAATGAAAATTGTAATAAAAAGGAACAACGATTGGTAGTTTGGAAATTTTTGAAGGAAAGAAAGAACACTGCTCCTATGAATGGAAATAAAAGAGTTCACCGGATATTAGAAAACAGTTCGTGGACCACTAATTATATTGAACATGTGAGCATATGCTATGGAATTATTTGAACCATCAGCGTGAAGCTATGCCCAACTACAATTGTAAGAAGGCCACACAGGAAAGCCAACAAGGAATAACGACTGATGAAACGATCGCCAATACAAGGAAATAGAAGATAAGTATACTTGCGTTGCAAGAGAGTCATAATAGAGGAATTGTCGTAGTCCTATGCTTCTGGGATTGTATTGATAGATGTGAGGGAAGGAAGTAAAGAAAAAGTTGTAGCAGGTGCTCAAAGATGTTACGAGTTATGAAATTAGTTGAACTCGGATTATAAGTTTGCCATAAGTGTAACTGGACTGCGAAGGATAATAAACGGCAAAGAAACATTACGTATATACGTATTTCGGATAATGATATAACTGGCCTTAGAAAGGAACATAACCATTAGGTTCACTAGCGACACAATTATGCTGGGTAAACATTTGGAATGTAAGGGTAAAAGAGATGGCGACAAGGAGGCAAGGATTAGAGACCCTGACTAATGGACTACAAAAGAATCGGTACAGTGTATATCTAAGATCAACGGGTACAAAAATGATAGCCCACGATGGCACCGAAGGAGTAAATGCAAAGACGGCACCGTAAAGAGAGAAAGGTAGCTACCCACTAACAAGGAAACAAGGAGCGAGAAAAACAAAAAAGAGTACTTACACGACGATGGATAGTTGTGGCATGGCAAGTCAAGACTACCATAATGGAGTAAGAACAAGAGCGAGATGCTAGTTAATTTCCGATCAGGTACGTGAGGACAAAGAAGTGAAAGAAGATTACTAAAGGCAATAAAAGAGTTAAGGAAGAATGAGAAGAGACTGATCCAAGTTGTAGTTTAAGCAAATGGTAACCGAACCCTAAAGGAAAAATAATTGTTCTAACGAATCAAATATGGTGTCATGGGTTGGCAATACTGCAACATTCGAGGATGAATATTTCTAAGAGGGGAAGGATGTTACACCCCGTATCTTCGAAGAGCACTCACCCAATTTGAAACATAAGTACCTTGAGTTAGGGTTACGTAAAACCACTTTGGAACATAAGGAGCAAGCATTATTAAGTATATTTAATAAGTGAAGGATGTATATAAGGTATACCAGAAGGTTTTATAAGGAAATGAGTGGAGGAAATGGAGTAGTACGACTTTGGAAAAAGGATGGGTAATGTTTTGTGTGAAAATTTTGGTCCACCTTGAGGGACAAATATCTCTTAGAATATGAAGTGTTTTGAAGTGAAACAAAAGCCTAAAAGGAAATTCGTCGAGTCTAGTTTCCAACACAACAAACTTCTCGTCGATAGGAAATCGGAGTAGAGAATTATGGACGTTACAAGTTCAGCTGACAGAGCAGAAACGCTAGCTACAGTACAGAAATTGGAAGTGGGAAAGAGAGGGAATCAACAGTGAGCAATTTTTAAGTCGCGAAGTAGTGTGGTTTAGGTCCGGGTAACACATGGTTGTGATATTAGTATTGTTTTGCGGTGGATTTTAGCATGGATATTGAGGATATTTTTGTCTTAACAAGAAAAAAGGTATGAATCTTTCCCTTTTGGTATTATTTAAGGCTTATTTACGGAGATAAAGTCGCTAAATAATTGTATAATGTGTTGATTAGTTATGGAAGTTGGAAAACAGCGCGTGCGCTGTTCTATGGAATACTTTTGTGTTGGAAATGATTTTATGGATGTTGGTATTGTTATTGTTGTTGTTGGTTGCTGAATTGAGAATTCGGGCTAGACATATAAACAGGGAAAATGCTGCCCGATTTTCGACAGAATATAGAATAGTTTGATTTGAAACTTGGAACAAGTGTGCGATGAAGAGGCTAACGTTAGTGTAAATCCTCTTAAATGTAGACTTGCGAGCTTGGACGAATAAGCATAGCTAATAGGAGGTCAAACAAGTATGTTAAGGCTCGTCCCTTTCTTTCAGAGGCATGATTCCTATGTTATCACTTCATAAATGTTTCCATATCTTCCTTATTTTCAAAAGTTAGATGGTTATTAATCCAAGGAATAATTCCTTTCCTAATAATTCATAAATATTTCCAAAATGCTCGTATTTTCCAAACCAAAGGTTGTGATTATGTGAGCTCTTAAGATAACAATGATGGATATGTTTTTCAATGACAACGATGACGTCAAAAATGAGAATATTATTATTATGACTATGATGAGAACGATTTTATGTTTAAAGGTTCCAAGTTTATGATTTCAATGACGATATGAGAATACTGAGCTATCTTTTAACCTTTCTTAATTTTATTCATTATTGTTGGTCTCACTTTATAATAATTGTTCCTTCAAGGTGAGACAAAGCGAAGATGATTATTCTATAATATAATCGGAGGTTACCGACCTTACATCACTCCAATAGAGTTACAGTTTTTCTTGGGCTCTCATGCATGCTGCTTATATGATATATGAATATGTATATGGGGAATATGGGAAAAAGGGTGAGGCGCTATAGACGCATGGCCACCTGATCAGTTGGTATAATATGTCATGATATCATCCCGGACGCGGGACATATGTGGTTAAATGGATCGGAGCCGATGCCTCGGCAGCATGATATGTTCTATTTTATGTATACATGAACAAGAAATGTTTTTCAAAGAAAGTTAAGCATGCATGGCATCCGCCCTAAGAGGCACTCATATGTACAGGTTGCTCTTTTATCTTACGATACGCTCTATATTTCCATTATGTTATTATTCATACTTTACACCCCTTACTATGTTATTATTAATACCTTACATACTCGGTATATTACTCGTACTGACGTCCCTTCCTGTGGACGCTGCAATCATGCCCGCAAGATTAGGTAGCCAGTCGGACGATCTACCGCAGTAGAACCTCCTCTCAGCAGCAGTCAGTACGCTCCATTGATCTGGAGCTACAACCCTTTTGGTATGCTATTCGATTTCGTACATATATGGGTACGGCAGGGCCTTGTCCTGTCATTTCCACAGTTTGTACTCCATAGAGGTTGTAGACAGTGATATGCAGTCATGATATTATACAGCCTCTCGGCGTTTATTTTGTTGTACAGTATATATGTATAGTGGCCAAATCAGCTTGCGTTGTTGCTCTCAGTATTTATGTTTATATGTATGCGTTGGCCGTGAGTTCCTAGTACTGTGTCTTTTGTGTTGATTGTTTGAGAGACAGTATAGTCCGTGAGAAGTAAATGCAAGCACAGGAGTGTTTGGCCAGTAGTGGTTGGGCACTTGTTATGGCCCATCGGTTTGGGTCGTGCCAATTACAATGTCCCCCCTTACCTTTTCACTCTCGAAGTTTGCTTCTTTTATTTCCAAAGTGTACGGGTATTCTACTAAATCACAACCATTCCCTTCTGTTTATCCAACCTAGTACTCTCGTCTCCACACTCATCGTATACTCTAACTTCTATCCCTTTTTTATTAATAAAGATCACATACTCACATTCGTTACTATAATACGATGCACCTAGGAATATGAATCACTATCTGACATTCAGCACTACACTTTCCATATGCAAATCCCCTCTCCACCCAGACTCTCAACCAAACCATAAGACCACATAAGCAGTATGAACGACAGTAGCACACACCTATATAACATAGATATATGAGATGTAGTGCAATGCAAAGGGCCTAAACACACCGTACATACATGTTATCTGATGTCATAGCTTAGTAGTCATGACCTGTAGGGGACCCATGGCGTCCATGTACCACTTGTTCCAGATTCACTCCTCAGACCCAAGCATAAACATCCGCTCCAGAATGAACCTCGGATGCGGATCCCAATCACATATTCAAATCAACGACCACAAGACTAGATAACATAATGCCCACACTCAGCCTTTTCTGCTACATGTATTTCCTCATAAACCATGCAATGCGACGATGCTATATACCAAAACAATCATAATTCCTGCCCTTGATGGGCGTAATGCCAACCCAACTCAATATAGTTCTTTCTATACAACCTCTTATTTTCAAGGAAAAACAACCACATGAATATTCAACAAAATCGGGTATAAAGACAGAAATCACTCTCTTCTGGGGTTGCATAATGTAAACACGGAGTAACCCCACAGTGATAACATCACTTCCTATTAGTAATACCTCATTATTACCCTAGCAATCATTTACACAGCATATTAGTCACATTAAAAGGTATGTCCATCCAAACTCCATGTCCGAAGACCTAATCATGCGTTCTCCCATCAACTCTAAAAGTATATACTATTCGCTAATCAACGTCTAACTAAAGTAAAACATAACCTACCTCTTTGACGACTAGATGTTTGATTCTCCATGAATTTCTCATCTCTTTAGCCTTCCTCCAAATCCATGAGCGATAATATTCGTAGGGAATATTAGGGAGGAAATTCAGAATGTTTCTTTTTCTTGGTGTCAAAGGTTTTTCTTTCATATGGAACCCTAGTAGCAGCCCTTGAGAGTCTTTTGTTGAGAAAGGAGATAAAAATAGGCTAAGTACCCAAAATCGGGCTACTTCCCAGCGTGGACCACTGCGGCGGTCGCTACGCCGCTATAGCGGTCCGCGTCTTTTCCTGGCTCGAAATTTCGAATTCTTTCCGAAATTGATTTTTCCAACTCCCAACCCTTAAAACACATCATGGAGCTTGTTATTTATGTCCCTCAACGTAGATTGGGCATGGTTTCGCGAAATATTACATAACGACCAGATGGGTCGTTACACAGGATTTCCTTACACTTTGCGGATAGATCGTACAAAATTTAACTCTCTGAAGTTGTGCAAGATGCGCCCTGAAATATTTACGAAAATATTTTCTCACTCTCTTTCCTTTCGTGAAGCATGGAGATAGCATGCCCGTGCACGCGCTTTCCTTCTGCAATGCGGAACCAATGCGCGGGTTTCTGTGATAATTTTCTCAAACTTTGGGCAAGATTTTCTTATTTTTGCTGACCTATTAGGCCCACTCAACCTAGGATCTTTCCTTTTGGGGGTGGAAAAAACAACTTTCTATAACTTTTGGGGAAATTGTTTGGATCAAACTTCCTTTTTGGGTTGTCTTCTTCCTTTGAACATATGAAGATGCATATGAACACTAAGAACACCCAATTTTCAAATCAACTCATTTTTCCTCGAAATTGCATTTCTAGATCCGCCTTGATGTGTAGAAAAAAGCCCAATATCAATTAAACATCAATCACCAAGACCCATTTGGAGTTCTTCAAAAAGCTTGAAGGTCTTCAATGGTGATTTTCCAAAACAAGTCCAAATGCTCTCAAATTCAAGATCTAGCTAGATTTGATAGCAAGGAACTCAATTCTAACATCAGTTTCGCCCAAATAAACACACAATATCAATTTTGTTTTTTGAATTTTTGAATTTTCTACTTTTTTTTTGTTCAACCAAGGATTGAAGAATTGATGGAACAACTCTCCAACCTTTCTCTGATACCAAATGATAAGATCCGGCTTGTGAAAATCACGAATTCAAACAACAAAAATGTGGAAACTAAAATAACAAGAAATTAGGAGTATGAATTGAAGAAATTGGGATGAGAATAGAGGGATAAAAGCAAGACCCAATTAGGATTGGATTTATGGGAAAACTTGGATATATGAAATCCAAATCCTCCCAATTAAATTCAACCTAATAGAACCTATACTATTTGAAATCAAGGAAAGAGAAATTCAATTGAAAATCATAAATGAAAAACTCTCAATGAAATCAATGGACAATTGGTTCATAAGCAAACAATGGAATTACACTCCATCTACTAAGTCTAAAGCTCAAGCCTAGTAAGCCAAACAAACTATGATAATCCTATCAACTCTCAATTCATCATAATTTAAAAACTAAGCAAATGAAATGAGCAAGTGTAGTATTTATACAACTAGGATAAAGAGTACTAACTAGCTTATTATAAAATTACACTTAATGAAGTAAGGGCCTTGTTTGGTCTTCTTCATGGATGAGGGTTTGTCTTTACGGGATAGTCTCTTGCATAAATAATCACCTTCCGGTCTTTAACTTCCTAAGCTTGCAATTGTAGCCATCTTGACAAGTTTGTGGTATGATCCTACTTAGCACACTTCATTTCAAGACATGCATTCAAGGACGAGATATGAGACTTCAAGCTTTATAGGCTACATGGAGAATGAGGAAGTAGTTTGAGACCTTTGGAGGCTCTTACAAACTACACAAGATGGCTTAAGATGTATATAAGTTAGCTTGGGCAAGGCTTGGGCAAGAAAGAAACCCAACACTCAAAAGTGGCTAGATGTGCAAAGGGGTAGAAATGCAAAAGTGGCCAAACATGCATAGAAGGGACGTACATGCAAATGGTCGCAATTGAAAGCTTTGAGGATTGGATGATGGCTTTTTGTGCAAGGGAGAGACATTTCAGATTCCAAACCAACATCCAACAAGCCAAACAAAACCCTTGCCTCATTAAGGGCAAATATGTAATAGCTAGCTTTCTTCTATTTTCTAGGAGTATAAGTATTAGACTTAGCCTTCATTTAGACTTAGATTTTTTATGATGAATTTTGATACTCTAAATTGAGTGATAGATTGTTAGGTAGATTCTAGGGCTATTTTAGTCACTAAGATGGTGGAGCCCATTGTTGGTTTGTGAACCTTTTATGTCCATTGATATTCATGAAGTGATTGTCATTTGTGGATTAAAATCGAATCTCTTGCCTTGAGTTTCAAATAGTAGTGGTTCTTTTAGGGCGGATTCAATTGGAAGGGTCTAAGTTTGATATACTTAGGTTTGTCTATAAATTCACCCTAATTGGGTCGTACTTTTATCCTCTATCATCCCCTTTTCTTCGTATCTTTAAATTCTGCGTTTTGAATTGAATTGGTTCTTCCCCAGTTCGATTCGTATCATTTGGTATCAAAGCATAAGCTAAGAGATTGTTCCTACTATTTCTAATCCTAAGCTCAAAATTTGAAAATCCCAACAAAAAAAAAAATCAAAAATCTGAAATTTCACAAAACAAATTCGAAAATTACTTTTGTTGTTGGCTTTGTGTTGATTTGAGTTCAAAAGGGTGAAATCTAGTTGGGTACCAAGTTTGGTGGTGTTTGAAGGTGTTTTGAGAATTTCTCCATTGAAGACCTTCAAAACCTTGAAGAACTCAAAAATGGGTTTGGTGATTGAGTTGAAATTAAAGCTAATTGGTTAGTGGACTTTGTTCTCCATATCTAAAGGATCTTAGATCTAAAAATTGGAGCAAAAATGAGTTGATTTGGTCCTACATTGCATTTGTGTTATATCCCGCGTTTTCGTATAATTAAAAATCGTGAAATAATTATGACTCGGGTGTTAGAAGGACCTAATTTAATTTTTTGTGAATATGGCTATGTTGGTTGTGGAATCTTTAAATGCTAAAACCTCGGGAAGGGCCAAGGATAAATTTGGAACTCCGTAAATTAGTTTCGGGAATTTCAAAACGGGGCATTTTAAGAATTGGGCCCAAGATAATTCAATGCAAAAACAAGGCCCAAAAATCAAGTGAGGGCCGGCCATGGCAAAGCCCAAATCCATTAGTTTATGTCATGTGCTATGCACATGACTATTAAGTGGATATATATGATGCAAATGCTTGGGATTTTCTAGAAAACAAGATCAAAATTTCCAAGAAATCATAATACTCCCTCTCGGCCGAACCCCTTTCCCCTCCTTCAAATTTTTTTTCTTGCCTTGTGTTTAATCTAAAAATCTTGTTTCTCTCATATTCGTAGTAAGTTCGAGACGCTCTCCAACTTGATATAATTGGTTTGGCGAAAGAGCGACGTGTGCGGCGAATTGAAATTTCAAGGAAAGGTAAGAATTTGGCCCTTTTAATGTTATGGAATTGACATAAATGTGTTAAGGATTGGTAATAGACGAGAATTCCGTTTTTTGATGGTGTGTATGAAGCCGTGTGTGTGTGTGTGATTGGTGTGGTGGCCGTGTGCCCTTAAGAAGAGGAAATAAATGTGAATTGATCTTGCTTAGTCTGCTTAATGCGTCGTCGTGACTTTTATGTCATAAATAATCGATTGATGAACTAAAGTGGCGTTGGGAAATGGTTTTGGACGTTATCGGAAAGTGTATACCTTCGGTATAACTGTGTATATCATTGTATATCTTTGATGCTAAAGGCTTTAAATATGATTTATGGTTGATATTAATGAATTCGGAATGAAATGACACAAGTTAGAACGTTTGTTGTGAGTTTCGATGGTTATGGGGAAGTTGTGGGTCTTGGAGCAATTTTTTGGTGTATGGCTTGGATTGTAGTTGGAATGTGATTGAATAATTTTAAGTGAGTGAATGAATACCATAATGTAGACATAAGTTTAGAAATTGTGAAATTTGAATGAAAATTGTCGACTTGTGTATTAAGGTAGAATCTTGAAACTAGAATGCTTTAAATTGTAGTTGCGTTGCTGTGACGTTTGGGTTGTTGTAGTTGGTGTATTTTGAGCCGACCTAAGTCTCGGGGGTGTTAGATTTATAGGGGAAATGCTGCCGAAATTTCGGTAGATAAAAATCAAGTTAATGGAAATTTTAAGCCTAAGAATCTCAATTGGTAACTTTGACCATTTGCAGATTTTTGACGAAACGGGACTGGACTTTTGGAAGGGCTTACGACGTCTGTGAGGTATGTAAAGCTTCCCACTCCTTCATTTGGCATATCCTAGTATGTTAGTCGAATATGAGACCCTCCGGATCATTTTTGTTCCTCGAAACCCGATCCACAGAAAAGTTACTATTCATTCAATTCAATTGAAGCCTAAGGGCTCTATTTTGGCTAGAATGCCACCATTCGCCTCCAACCTATCGAAATGTGGTCGGGTAACCTAGTAATGATTATGTATGACCCCTGGCATATAAATGTTCGTAAAAATATGTTCGTCACCTCACTTGACTCGAGGTGGGCCCGCTAACCCCGAGACGCCCTATGTGTCTCATTGGGCTGTCCTTTTGAATAACGTTTGGAATAGCACTTTCGATTTTGGAACTTCCTCCTACGGGATGTATTTTGAATGTTACGATATGTTAAGTTACGTTTTGAGCTATACGTACTACCTTGGAAATGTTTCGTGAAATGGAACTTTATATTGACTAAGTATGCGATTATTTTGTATTATGAAATAATTTATGAGACTATCATGTTTTGAAAGACTATTTTGAAATATGATTTGCATTGTCCGCTCACGACTCCGCTCGTGCCTTGTTATGACTTCGTTCACCGGTTCCCGGGCCGGTTTTGATTCGTGTGCTTTGTGATAATTCGGTCGTATGCTGTGCTACGGTTCCCGAGGCTTCGCCATAGGGCCAGGACCGTTTGGAGTTATGCTGTGATATGGCTCGTGATGCAATACGCTCACCTATGATTATGTTTGTGTTCGGGGATGTACGGAGATTTGAAACCTTCTGGTGTTATGCTGTGTGTGGCGCCTGCGTCGGAGTGGCGACCACGTTCTGTAACGTTTGCATGATTTCATTTGCATTACGTATATGTATGTGATTTTGACACTGATTTTGATGTACCGGTTTATACTCCACTTTACTGTCTGGTTTGCTATCAGTTTTGATCCATATTTCTGTACTCCGTGCTTTACATACTCAGTACATATTTCGTACTGACCCCCTTTTCTGCGGGGGGCTGCGTTTTATGCCCGCAGGTACAGACATTGGTGATCCCCCATTGTAGGCTCCACTTTTCTGCTATCTCGGAGTACTCCTACTTGATCCGGAGTCCACTTCTGGTATAGACATCTGTTGCTGTATATATTTTGTATATTTGGCTGTTTGGGTACGGCGGGGCCCTGTCCCGCCATATGATTCTGTCGGTCTGTTAGAGGTCTGTGGACAGGGTTGTGGGTTATGGTCCTTAGGTATGGTTATGTGAACATGTCGTTGTGCGATTCTCATATACTGAGGCGGCCAGTCCGCATGTTTTGATTAGGCGATTCTATACGCCGAGGCGGCCAGTCCGCGTTTGATATATGTATATATATTGTCCTGTTAGCCCTGAGTGGCTTTTGTTGGTATTTTCTGCGTGCAGGATATACTGGGTAGTCCGTAAAACAGAGGAAACTCTGCCGAAATTTTCCTGGAAATGGTCCAAGTCTGTTTATGTAGCCTTACTGGCTTTGGCTAATCGTTTGTATGTAACTGGAATATGTAACCAGGTCTGGGTGCCCAAGTAGGGCGCCAGTCGCGGCCCACGGGGCTGGGTCGTGACAAAAGTGGTATCAGAGCGGTTTGTCCTCGGAGTGTCCACAGATCGTGTCTAGTAGAGTCTTGTTTATCGGTGTGTTGTGCACCACATCTATAAACGGGAGGCTACAGGACATTTAGGATGTTGCTTTCATTCGAAATCTTAGATCGTGCGATAGAGCTGTGCTATTAGGGTGATTCTGATCTAATTCGTTGTTATGTTTGCAGTGATGCCTCCGAAAAAGGCAACGGCGGCCCAGAAGGGCAAGGCGAAAGTGGCAGAGACTAGTCGGGCACCGAGAGTCACCGTTACCCGAGCTCGAGCTCAGACTATGCCCGGTATTACACTTCAGTCAGAGGGATCCATTACACCACCGGCAGAGCCTGGAGCAGGTCCCTCAGCAGCTCCAGCGACTCCAGCGCCCGCAGCTCCAGCTCCTCAGTCAGGGGCGAATGACAGGACATTGACAGAGGCTGTGCAGTTACTGACTACCCTGGTAGCGGGACAGGCTCAGAGACACGGCCGGAGGGATGATGATGATGGCAGGCGGGACAGCCTGAGGGTTCGGGAGTTCTTATTATGTGGCCCTCCAGAGTTTTCCGGGTCTAAGCCCGACGAGGACCCTCATGACTTTATTAGGGGGATGCGACGCTCAGTAGATTTGGTCAGGGCTTCAGAGACCGAGTCTGTTGAGCTGGCTTCGCACAGGCTACGGGATGTTGCTGCTCACTGGTACGAGTCTTGGGAGCTAGCTAGAGGCCGGGGTGCTTCCCCAGCCACTTGGGACGAGTTTGAGGCTGCTTTTCTCAGCCACTTTTTGCCTCCAGAGTTGCGGAGGGCGAGAGTGGACAGGTTTTTGCAGATTCGACAGAGGGGCCGGAGTGTTCGTGAGTATAACCTGGAGTTTGATTCACTGGCCCGATATGCTCCGGCTATAGTGGCAGAGATGGCTGACCGGATGCACCGATATGTGATCGGGCTGGACCGTTACTTAGTTGAGTCCTGTATGTCGATGGCATCACGGACAGATATGGATATCGCCAGATTACAGGCGTATGCTCAGGGGATGGAGGACAGGTACCGAGCAGATCAGTCCACTAGAGATTGTGACAGGAGGCCGCCCAAGAGGGCTAGGTTCGCAGGTTATTCCGGGGATTCTCGAGGCGGACAGCCTCAGCAGCGGCAGTCAGGCAGACAGCTACCTCCACCCGGCCAGAGTACTCAGTCAGGCGGTCGGAGATTTGATAGTGCGGGACCGTCTGGGGCCGGTCAGGGCTCCAGAGCGGCAGGTCCACAGGTGTCCAGAGGCCCCAGCCAGCCCAGACCACCTAGGCCCCGTTGTTCTCATTGCGGGAAGTCTCATCCAGGAGAGTGTTATCGAGCTACAGGAGCTTGTTTTACGTGCGGCGGTCAGGGCCATTTTATGAGAGATTGTCCGTTGGCCAGCGGTTCCGGTAGTGTGGCTCAGCCGACAGGGTCAGCCGCCGGTTCATCATCTGCTCCATCTGTTGCACGCCCTGCAGGGCGAGGTGTGCCGACATCGGCGGGACGCGGTCGAGGCCGCGGTGGCGTTGCAGGTTCTAGCGGTCCTTCGAACCGCATATATGCTTTGGCCAGCCGCCAGGATCAGGAGGCTTCGCCAAACGTCGTCACAGGTACATTGCTGGTTTTCTCCAGATCTGTATATGCATTGATTGACCCTGGTTCTACTTTATCATATATTTCCCCGCTCGTAGCTAGTAAAATTGGAGTAGTGTCTGAGCCTATAGAGCCATTTGAGGTAGCTACGCCAGTTGGGGATTATGTTATAGCGAGGCAGGTTTATAGGGATTGTCCTGTGACTATATATGATCGTAGCACTAAGGCTGATTTGGTAGAGTTAGACATGCTCGAGTTTGATGTTATTATGGGTATGGACTGGTTAGCTTCCTGTTATGCTAATGTTGACTGCCAGAAAAAGGTAGTCCGTTTTCAGTTTCCAGGGGAACCAGTTATAGAGTGGTTCGGATCTACAGCATCGTCGAGGGGTAAGTTTATTTCATACCTCAAGGCTAAGAAGATGATCCAGAAGGGGTATATCTATCATTTGGTTCGTGTGCACGATACTGCAGCTGAGGTACCTACCCTTCAGTCTGTTCCGGTCGTCAGTGAGTTTCCAGATGTTTTTCCTGACGAGCTTCCTGGCCTTCCGCCTGAGCGGGAGATCGATTTCGCTATAGAGTTGATGCCGGATACGCAGCCTGTATCTATTCCTCCGTACAGGATGGCACCAGCCGAGTTGAAGGAGTTGAAAGAGCAGCTGAAAGATTTGCTGGATAAGGGCTTTATTAGACCCAGCACATCACCTTGGGGAGCACCGGTATTGTTTGTCAGAAAGAAAGATGGGTCACTACGGATGTGTATTGATTACCGGCAGCTAAATAAGGTGACTATAAAGAATAAATATCCCCTTCCCCGGATCGATGATTTGTTTGATCAGTTGCAGGGAGCCAGACATTTTTCAAAGATAGATTTGCGCTCAGGCTATCATCAGGTGCGAGTGCGGGAGTCAGATATCCCGAAGACTGCTTTCAGGACCCGGTACGGGCATTATGAGTTCAGAGTTATGTCTTTCGGGCTGACTAATGCTCCAGCGGTATTTATGGATCTGATGAATCGGGTATTTCGGCCTTTTCTGGATATGTTCGTTATTGTGTTTGTTGATGACATTCTGATTTACTCGCGATCAGCCGAGGAGCATTCAGATCATCTGAGGACGGTGCTTGGTATTCTCCGTCAACAGCAGTTATACGCTAAATTCTCCAAATGTGAATTCTGGTTAACTTCTGTGGCATTCTTGGGCCATATTGTCAGCGCAGATGGTATTCGGGTCGATACGCAGAAGATAGAGGCTGTACAGAATTGGCCCAGGCCTACTACACCGACAGAGGTGCGCAGTTTTCTGGGATTGGCTGGGTATTATCGCAGGTTCGTGGAGGATTTTTCTTCTATTGCAGCACCACTGACGAGGCTCACCCAGAAAGCAGCAAAGTTCCAGTGGACAGATGCCTGTGAGCGCAGCTTTCAGATGCTGAAAGAAAAATTGATTACAGCTCCAGTTTTGGCTCTTCCAGAGGGATCTGATGGGTATGTTGTTTATTGTGACGCCTCTGGTATTGGGGTAGGTTGTGTATTGATGCAGCACGGTCGAGTCATAGCCTATGCTTCCCGGCAGCTCAGACCGCACGAGAGGAACTATCCCACTCATGACCTTGAGTAGGCCGCAGTGATTCATGCTTTGAAGATTTGGCGGCATTATTTATATGGGGTCCATGTTGATATCTATACGGACCATAAGAGTCTCCAGTATATTTTTAAGCAGAAGGAGCTAAATTTACGGCAGCGGAGATGGTTGGAGCTACTAAAGGATTACGACGTTGATATTCTGTACCATCCGGGGAAAGCCAATGTAGTAGCAGATGCGCTTAGCCGCAAGTCTATGGGCAGCTTGGCTGATGTACCGTCTGGTAAGAAAGACTTGGTTCGTGATATTCATCAGCTGGCCAGCCTTGGAGTTCGTTTGGCAGATTCTGGAGATTCTGGGATTTCTGTTCGTCCAGTTGCCGAGTCATCTATTATTCAGGAGGTAAAGCAGCGCCAATTTGAGGATCCTCTTTTGATTCAGTACAGAGATGTGGCTCTTAATAGAGCCAAGACTCAGTTTGAGATCTCGCCTGACGGAGTATTATTATATGACGGCAGATTCTGTGTACCGGACATTGCGGGCTTACGGCGGCAGATTATGGGCGAGGCCCATAATGCACGGTATTCTGTTCATCCTGGTTCCACTAAAATGTATCGGGACCTCAGGTGTTTGTATTGGTGGGACGGCATGAAGAAAGATATTGCTGAGTTTGTTAGTCAGTGCCCGAACTGCCAGCAAGTTAAGATCGAGCATCAGAAGCCCGGTGGATTGTTACAGGAGATGGAAATTCCAGCCTGGAAATGGGAGTTGATTAATATGGATTTCGTCGTTGGGTTACCGCGTACTCCACGCAGGTATGATTCTATTTGGGTTATTGTTGACAGGCTGACGAAATCGGCCCATTTCCTCCCGGTTCGGACTACTTATTCGGCTGAGGACTATGCCAGATTATATATCAGAGAGATAGTCAGACTTCACGGAGTCCCTATATCTATTATTACTGACCGAGGTGCCCAGTTTACAGCAAATTTCTGGAGGTCATTTCAGGAGGGACTAGGGACTCAGGTGAGTCTTAGTACAGCTTTTCACCCTCAGTCCGATGGGCAGGCCGAGCGCACTATTCAGACGCTCGAGGATATGTTACGGGCCTGCGTTATTGATTTCAGGGGCAGCTGGGATGATCATTTGCCGCTTATTGAGTTCGCTTATAATAACAGCTATCATTCCAGTATTCAGATGGCTCCGTACGAGGCCCTCTACGGCAGGAGATGCAGGTCTCCCATTGGCTGGTTTGACGTCGGCGAGACTAAGCTGATTGGGCCTGATGTGATCCAGGAAGCTGTAGATAAGGTAAAACTTATTCGGGAACGACTATTGGCTGGTCAGAGTCGACAGAAAGCTTATGCAGATAGACGACGTCGACCGTTAGAGTTCCAGATTGGCGACTGGGTATTCCTGAAGGTATCGCCCATGAAGGGTGTTATGAGGTTCGGTAGGAAGGGTAAGTTGAGCCCCCGGTACATTGGGCCGTATCAGATTGTTCGAAAGATAGGCGAGGTCGCCTATGAGCTAGACTTACCATCCGACTTGGAGGCCGTACACCCGGTATTTCATGTGTCTATGCTGCGGAAATGTATTGGTGATCCTTCCAGGATATTCCCAGTAGATGATCTTCAGGTGACGGAGCAATTGTCTTATGACGAGCAGCCTGTATCTATCCTGGATCGTCAGGTGAGGAGGTTGCGCACTAAGGAGGTGCCTTCTGTCAAAGTCCTGTGGCGCAACAATAATCGGGAGGAGATGACTTGGGAGGCGGAGGATGAGATGAAGAAGAAATACCCCCATTTATTCCCTACGCCTCTTGTAATGTAAACTTTTGAATTTGTTATATTAATGAACGGATGGACCATTTGTGCTATATAAAGATGGTTTTCCCGTTATGTTTGTGAGCCTTCGTAAGAATTGTTTAACATTCGGGGACGAATGTTCTTAAGGGGGGGAGAATGTTATATCCCGCGTTTTCGTATAATTAAAAATCGTGAAATAATTATGACTCGGGTGTTAGAAGGACCTAATTTAATTTTTTGTGAATATGGCTATGTTGGTTGTGGAATCTTTAAATGCTAAAACCTCGGGAAGGGCCAAGGATAAATTTGGAACTCCGTAAATTAGTTTCGGGAATTTCAAAACGGGGCATTTTAAGAATTGGGCCCAAGATAATTCAATGCAAAAACAAGGCCCAAAAATCAAGTGAGGGCCGGCCATGGCAAAGCCCAAATCCATTAGTTTATGTCATGTGCTATGCACATGACTATTAAGTGGATATATATGATGCAAATGCTTGGGATTTTCTAGAAAACAAGATCAAAATTTCCAAGAAATCATAATACTCCCTCTCGGCCGAACCCCTTTCCCCTCCTTCAAATTTTTTTTCTTGCCTTGTGTTTAATCTAAAAATCTTGTTTCTCTCATATTCGTAGTAAGTTCGAGACGCTCTCCAACTTGATATAATTGGTTTGGCGAAAGAGCGACGTGTGCGGCGAATTGAAATTTCAAGGAAAGGTAAGAATTTGGCCCTTTTAATGTTATGGAATTGACATAAATGTGTTAAGGATTGGTAATAGACGAGAATTCCGTTGTTTGATGGTGTGTATGAAGCCGTGTGTGTGTGTGTGATTGGTGTGGTGGCCGTGTGCCCTTAAGAAGAGGAAATAAATGTGAATTGATCTTGCTTAGTCTGCTTAATGCGTCGTCGTGACTTTTATGTCATAAATAATCGATTGATGAACTAAAGTGGCGTTGGGAAATGGTTTTGGACGTTATCGGAAAGTGTATACCTTCGGTATAACTGTGTATATCATTGTATATCTTTGATGCTAAAGGCTTTAAATATGATTTATGGTTGATATTAATGAATTCGGAATGAAATGACACAAGTTAGAACGTTTGTTGTGAGTTTCGATGGTTATGGGGAAGTTGTGGGTCTTGGAGCAATTTTTTGGTGTATGGCTTGGATTGTAGTTGGAATGTGATTGAATAATTTTAAGTGAGTGAATGAATACCATAATGTAGACATAAGTTTAGAAATTGTGAAATTTGAATGAAAATTGTCGACTTGTGTATTAAGGTAGAATCTTGAAACTAGAATGCTTTAAATTGTAGTTGCGTTGCTGTGACGTTTGGGTTGTTGTAGTTGGTGTATTTTGAGCCGACCTAAGTCTCGGGGGTGTTAGATTTATAGGGGAAATGCTGCCGAAATTTCGGTAGATAAAAATCAAGTTAATGGAAATTTTAAGCCTAAGAATCTCAATTGGTAACTTTGACCATTTGCAGATTTTTGACGAAACGGGACTGGACTTTTGGAAGGGCTTACGACGTCTGTGAGGTATGTAAAGCTTCCCACTCCTTCATTTGGCATATCCTAGTATGTTAGTCGAATATGAGACCCTCCGGATCATTTTTGTTCCTCGAAACCCGATCCACAGAAAAGTTACTATTCATTCAATTCAATTGAAGCCTAAGGGCTCTATTTTGGCTAGAATGCCACCATTCGCCTCCAACCTATCGAAATGTGGTCGGGTAACCTAGTAATGATTATGTATGACCCCTGGCATATAAATGTTCGTAAAAATATGTTCGTCACCTCACTTGACTCGAGGTGGGCCCGCTAACCCCGAGACGCCCTATGTGTCTCATTGGGCTGTCCTTTTGGATAACGTTTGGAATAGCACTTTCGATTTTGGAACTTCCTCCTACGGGATGTATTTTGAATGTTACGATATGTTAAGTTACGTTTTGAGCTATACGTACTACCTTGGAAATGTTTCGTGAAATGGAACTTTATATTGACTAAGTATGCGATTATTTTGTATTATGAAATAATTTATGAGACTATCATGTTTTGAAAGACTATTTTGAAATATGATTTGCATTGTCCGCTCACGACTCCGCTCGTGCCTTGTTATGACTTCGTTCACCGGTTCCCGGGCCGGTTTTGATTCGTGCGCTTTGTGATAATTCGGTCGTATGCTGTGCTACGGTTCCCGAGGCTTCGCCATAGGGCCAGGACCGTTTGGAGTTATGCTGTGATATGGCTCGTGATGCAATACGCTCACCTATGATTATGTTTGTGTTCGGGGATGTACGGAGATTTGAAACCTTCTGGTGTTATGCTGTGTGTGGCGCCTGCGTCGGAGTGGCGACCACGTTCTGTAACGTTTGCATGATTTCATTTGCATTACGTATATGTATGTGATTTTGACACTGATTTTGATGTACCGGTTTATACTCCACTTTACTGTCTGGTTTGCTATCAGTTTTGATCCATATTTCTGTACTCCGTGCTTTACATACTCAGTACATATTTCGTACTGACCCCCTTTTCTGCGGGGGGCTGCGTTTTATGCCCGCAGGTACAGACATTGGTGATCCCCCATTGTAGGCTCCACTTTTCTGCTATCTCGGAGTACTCCTACTTGATCCGGAGTCCACTTCTGGTATAGACATCTGTTGCTGTATATATTTTGTATATTTGGCTGTTTGGGTACGGCGGGGCCCTGTCCCGCCATATGATTCTGTCGGTCTGTTAGAGGTCTGTGGACAGGGTTGTGGGTTATGGTCCTTAGGTATGGTTATGTGAACATGTCGTTGTGCGATTCTCATATACTGAGGCGGCCAGTCCGCATGTTTTGATTAGGCGATTCTATACGCCGAGGCGGCCAGTCCGCGTTTGATATATGTATATATATTGTCCTGTTAGCCCTGAGTGGCTTTTGTTGGTATTTTCTGCGTGCAGGATATACTGGGTAGTCCGTAAAACAGAGGAAACTCTGCCGAAATTTTCCTGGAAATGGTCCAAGTCTGTTTATGTAGCCTTACTGGCTTTGGCTAATCGTTTGTATGTAACTGGAATATGTAACCAGGTCTGGGTGCCCAAGTAGGGCGCCAGTCGCGGCCCACGGGGCTGGGTCGTGACAATTTGGGTGTTCTAGGTGTTCTTGAGGGTATTCATATCTTCAAAAGGAAGAATGTGACCAAAAGGTGGGTTTGATCCATATCTTCATTGGGTATATACGGACCGTATAAAATATACGGCCCGTACAATTTCCAACAATCTACTGTAGATTGAAGCTAAAATAATTTGGTTCACTGTTTGGGATCTACGCTGCCAATCTACTCACCGTAGAATACATATGGACCGTAAACGTTCCAGTTGGCCAACCGTAAATTGAAGACAATATTTTACCAACACTGTACCTGATCTACAGACCACATATACGGTTCGTAGAATATATACGGTCCGTCAAAAAAGGGTAAAGTCTATACCGTATAAAAGGTATTTCAACAATAATTCTTGGTTTGATTCCTTTCACTTTCATCTCATTTCTTTGATTTCCCAAGCCTCAAATCTTGCTCTTAATTCATTTCTATTCCAAAAAATTTCTTGGAATTGGTAGATGGTTTTATGTCCCTAATCCTTTCGTAGGGAGCAAAGAAAAAAAGGAGTATAGAAATTTTAAAATTTTCATTAGTTCAAATTGATACCTTAGATCAATTGGGGCTTCAGGACCATGTTTTCAAGTTATCACCTACCCGGGCCCAAAATTTTATTTTGTTCCCGATTTTAGCATTCTGTTTTCTTGTTCCATTCAACTAGTGTGCATTTAGTACTTTTCCTACTTGCGTATGCTAGTTCTTGAGTCCGTCTTTCTTTCGTGCCAATTCTTTTCAAGATTTTCTCATTTTAATATTGTTGCAACTTCTTTGGCTCTCTCTGTTAGTTTTTGAGTCGATCGTCTTTCAATTAACAAGAATCTATTCTTCCACAAAGATTAGCAACCTTGTGAATTGATTTGGATAAGCGGTTCTTGGCCAACTTTGGATGAAGCTTTAGGTTGAGAGGTAAGCTTGAGTGAAAATATGAGTGACGTGAGGAGCTTTACTACTAATCTTGTTTGCTAGTTTTGTAGGTACAATAACAGAAGACATAAGGAGAGGAGAGATAAAGGAACATGTCATCCATAGCCTCGGATTCTTGTGGAGATGATTACGAATGTTATGCCTCTAGCAATGGAGTGTATGACTATGATGAATATGGGGGCTATGAGGGAGATAACATGGGATATGAGCATCACTATTCTTACAATGAATATGATGGTGATGGTGCTCATGAGTCATATGAGGAACATGGTCGATATGATCTTAACTCGTACGAGGGTGAAGAATACTACTCCGAGGGCAATTGCGAAGTTTATGAAGAAGGAGGAGGAGTAGATGAATATGAAGAAGAGTCCTATGGTGGATACGAATATGAAGAGTCTCATCCTACACACCATGGACATGAAGGTGAGTTGAGGTATGCTTCTTCCTCACACTTTCGATATGAACCACATAGTAAGAACTTGCAAGAATGGGAAGAACGTGATGATTATGAGCCTAATGGCTATGCGCTTTGTGGTGAATACGCTTGTGAAGATAATGGGATTGAACAAAACTCTTATGAGGGATCTTCTAGTAGATATTCACGTACATCGGCTTGTGATACTTCCTATTCCAAGCAAGAAGGTATAAGTGTGTGGATTGGGCTGAGTAGGAGTCCCGCCTAGAAGGAGAAGAGAGTATACATTTCCTCCTCCAAGAAACATGATGAATCATGCTTCTTATCCTAAGCCGGAGTTATTATGTTCTTAATATGGTTATGATATGCAGGGTAGAAGGAGAGAAGTGTTGAGGGGAGATGACCAACATGTCGGGTATGGAAGTCCTTATGGCGGTTACTCAAATCCAACATCTTATCCTACTTCAAGGAATACGATGAATCATTACTCTTATTCTAATCCGAGGTTACCATGTTCTTAAGGTGGTTATGTTATGGAAGGTAGGAGAGGAGTGACGATAGGTGAAAGAAGTAGGAGGAATGAGGGGCCTCAAGCGAGGAATGATCCCAAAGAAGAAACAAGCACAAGTGGTGGGTTCAAGGAGATAAAAGAAGACTTCAAGTACGTAAGGGAAATACTCCTCCGAATGCTCAAGAAGTAGCAATTGAAGGAAAAGAAACTGTTACACCACGAAAAATTTTCCGTGAACATACAGTGAATAAACTAACGAAGGGCACGACGTATACGATGTTTTAGTAAGTAAGAAATAACGTTTGATGATTTTAAATAAGATTTCAAAGACATTTGAGGTGAGAGACGAAAGTTGTTAAGGAAAGCAAGGTATATGTTATGTGTCGGAAAGGATTTACGAGTAACAAGTTAGTGATGATTTAATAGTGCCTTGGAGAAGAATTATAACGTCCCTTAGATCGTTAATGAGGTGTTAAACCAGTATCAAGAAGGTTCCATAAGGATTGGAGATCAAACGAAGTGACGAGAACAAAATCGATGAAAAGATGGGTTCTGCGGCCGATTATATGGTCCGTATAACGTTATACGGTCTGTATAATGGACCGCAGAATCATCACAGTGAAGTCCCTCACTAATGGGATTATACGGTCACTTATACAGACCGTATAATGTGCCTTAAAATGAACACAGAAGTGAGAAGTTGATGGGGTGATTTCACGGTCACTTATACGAACCGTATAAATATATACAGACCGTATAATGTGCCGTGAAATTGACACAGAAAGGGATGGTTGCTGAAGCGATTTCACGGTCACTTATACGGACCGTATAATTTTGTCGGGACAAATTTTTATTATAAAAACAGCACCCAAGTTCATTATTTTCATTTCATTTTCATTATCCACAACTCAAGATTTCTCTAGAAACTTCCACACACTTCATATACAAAAACCTAAGAGAAATTGATGATCAATTTCATCAAACCCACAAAAATCAAGTGTAAGAAACACATTAAAGTTCATCCAAGCCAAGGAATATCAATGGAAGGGAACTAGGGTTTTGGTGCAAGAGAGGTATTTCAACTCAAGGTTTATTTATACACTATCTAAGTTATGTTTTATGGTATTTCCATGTTATTTAAGGTGTTGAAAAGTTGAAACACTTGGATTGTGGAAGGGTATAGGAAATGGGTCATGAAAGTGGGAATAGTGTTATTTTTGAGTAGTAGTTTGGAATGAATCATGAATATTGATATGGTTAGGATTCTAATCACGTTATGAATGATGTCAAGAGCATGATAGAAACATTAGATGGGAATGAATGTAACCTTGTATTATGATTATGATTATGGATGACCTTGAGGGGAAATTATGGGGATTGGATAATGATGAATTTGACAAAAGTTATTGATGATGATATTATGAATGTTATTATTGACGTTTGGGAGCTGATGTCACGACCCAACCCCGTAGGCCGTGACTAGTGCCCGATCTGGGCACCCAAACCCATCTATCAAATACATTCAAGTAAATAGCAGAAGCCGACAAGGCTGTATTTACAAATTTAGATAATTTCCAGAAACATTTCGGCAGAGTCTCCTTTGTTTTTCATACTATCCAGAATAACCCTGTACACAGCAAACACCAACAAAGGCCACACAAGGCTAACAAAGCAACGTATAAACATATGCGGACCGTCGCCTCAGCGTATGGGATCGCCCCAAACAACATATACACATATCCATAGAGAAAGACCCTAACCCACAAACATATCCACAGACCTCTAAACAGACCGACAGAATCATATGACGGGACAGGGCCCCCGCCGTACCCAAATACTCAGATATACAGAAACATATATACATAGCAAAAGATGTATGTACCAAAAGTGGACTCCGGATCAAAGGGAGTACTCCAAAATAGCAGAAAGTGGAGCCTACAGTGGTGGATCACTTGTGTCTGTACCTGCGGGCATGAAACGCAGCCCCCGAAGAAAGGGGGTCAGTACGAAAGATGTACTGAGTATGTAAAGCATAGAGTACAGAAATATGGGCCACAACTGAAAGCAAACAGATACAAAGGGAAGTACTGAATGATATATCAAAATTTGTATCAAAATATATATATATAATGCAAATACAATCATGCAAAGCTCAGGAACGTGGTCACCACTCCGACACTAGTGCCACACACAGCATAACACAAGAAGGTTCAAATCTCCGTACATCCCCGAGCACACATATCAGCATAACATATCACCAGCCATATCACAGCATAACTCCAAACGGAACCCGGCCTATGGCGAGGTCTCGGGAACCGTAACACAGCATACGGCCGAATTTATCATAGCGCGCACGAATCATAGCCGGCCCGGGAACCGGTGAAGGAAATCATAATAAGGGCATGAGCAGAGTCGTGAGCAAACAATTTTGACACTATCCTAATTTTACTAGCAACGAGCGGGGAAATATATGATAAAGTAGAACCAGGATCAATCAGTGCATATACAGATCTGGAGAAAACCAATAATGTACCTGTGACGACATTCGGCGAGGCCTCCTGATCCTTGCGGCTGGCTAATGCGTATATGCGGTTCGAGGGACCGCTAGAACATGAAGCACTGCCACGACCTCGACCGCGTCCCGCCGGTGCCGGCATACCTCGCCCCGCAGGGCGTGCAACTGATGGAGCAGATGATGAACCAGCGGCTGACCCCGTCGGCTGAGCCACACTACCAGAACCGCTCGCCAACGGACAATCTCGCATAAGATGGCCCTGACCACCGCATGAAAAACAGGCTCCAGTAAGTCGATAACACTCTCCCGGGTGCGATTTCCCGCAATGGGAACAACGGGGCCTGGGTGGTCTGGGCTGGCTGGGACCTTTAGCTATCGGTGAACCTGATGCTCTGGAGCTCTGACCGGCCCCAGACTGTCCTGCACTGTCAAATCTCCTACCGGCTGGCTGTGTACCCCGGCCTGACGGAGGAGGGTGTCTGCCTGACTGCTGCTGCTGAGGCTGTCCGCCTCGAGAATCTGCAGAATAACCTGTGGATATGGCCCTCTTGGGCGGCCTCCTATCCTGATCTCTGCTAGAATAATCAGCTCTATGTCGGTCCTCCATACCCAGGGCATAAGCCTGTAGTCGGGCAACATCCATGTCTGTCTGCAATGCCACCGCCATACAGCCATCAATCAAATAGCGGTCTAACCCCCATTACGTATCTGTGCATCCGATCGGCCATATCTGCTACTATGGCAGGTGCATACCGGGCCAAAGAATCAAACTCCATATTATACTCACGGACGCTCCGACCCCTCTGCTGCAGATGCAAAAATCGGTCAACCCGCGCCCGCCGTAACTCTGGGGGCAAAAAGTGGTGAGTGAAAGCAGTCACGAACTCGTCCCAAGTAGCTGGGGTAGCACCCTCTCCCCTGGATAGCTCCCAGGACTCATACCAGTGAGCAGCAACATCCCGTAGTCTATCCGAAGCCAACTCAACAGACTCAGTCTCTGAAGCCCTGACCAAGTCTAGTGAGCGCCGCATCCCCCGAATAAAGTCATGGGGGTCCTCGTCGGGCTTAGACCCGAAAAACTCTGGAGGGCCACACGATAGGAACTCTCGGACTCTCAGGCTGTCACGCCTGTCATCGTCATCATCATCTCTCCGCCCGCGTCTGCGAGCCTGTCCCGCTACCAGAGTGGTCAATAACTGCACAACCTCTCTCAGTGTCCTGTCCTCCGCCCCTGGGTGAGGAGCTGGAGGCTCGGGTGCGGGTACTCGGGCCCCTGGAACTGCTGATGGACCTGCTCCAGGCTCCGCCGGTGGTGTAGCGGATCCCTCTGAATGGGGCACAACCTCGGGCAAATCATAAACACGAGCCCGGGTAACTCGTTGTGCCTGACTAGTCCCTGCTATCCCTGCCTTGCCCTTCTGGGCCGCCGTTGCCTTCTTTGGAGGCATCACTGCAAACACAATAACGAATCAGATCAAAATCATCCTAATAGCACAGCTCTAACACACGATCTAAGATTCTAAAGAAAAGTAACACCCTAAATGCCCTGTAGCCTCCTGTTTATAGATGTGATGCACAACACACCGATAAACAAGACTCTACGAGATATATCAAAATTTGTATCAAAACATATATATATATATAATGCAAATAAAATCATGCAAAGCTCAGGAACGTGGTCACCACTACGACGCTGGTGCCACACACAGCATAACACCAGAAGGTTCAAATCTCCGTACATCCCCGAGCACACATATCAGCATAACATATCACCAGCCATATCACATCATAACTCCAAACGGAACCCGACCCTATGGCGAGGTCTCGGGAACCGTAACACAACATACGGCCGAATTTATCATAGCGCGCACGAATCATAGCCGGCCCAGGAACCGGTGAAGGAAATCATAATAAGGGCACGAGCAGAGTCGTGAGCAAACAATGCAATTTGTATATAAAAATATTCTGTGAAACTTGACAAAATCATAAGTCAACTCATTAGTCAAAGTAATCGAACAATTAGTCAATACGGGGTTCGTTTCACAAAAGTATTTCCAACATAGTATTTATGGTTCAAAATATAATTTCGAATATTGTGGCAGTCAAAACATTATTTTATGATAGCCAAATTCATAAACAAAAGTGTCTTGCCGACATTATACAAGAATGGGCATAATAGAGCAAACAAAGAAGTCCCGGGGTTAGCGGGCCCACCTCGGGTCAAATCGAGGTGGCGGCATTAATCACGGACATTTGGGGTCTATGGAATCATACATGGAAGTTCGAGGCAACTTGGTCTCATTTACGAAAGTTTCGGACATTAGATTCACTTTTCAACATAATAGGAGTTTTATAATTCAATTCAATTCAACGAGTGGTACTAAATTTCCAATTCGGATTTCTAGGAACAGAATTGCCCTCGGGGCTCCAATATCGACCTAGTATACCTAAGACATGCCAAAAGAAGGAATGGTTAGCCTTACATACCTTATATGTGTCTTACGCTCGCCCAAAACTCAAGTCCCGTTTCGCTCAGAATCTGCAAATGGTCAAAGTTACCAATTAGGGATTTCAAGGCTTAAGAATTCACTTAACCTCATTTTTATCTACCGAAATTTCGGCAGCATTTCCCCTATATATATAACACCCCCGAGACTTAGCTCGGCTCAATAAACATCAACCAAAACAACCCACAATATCACAAACATCACAAGTCATACAAAATCACTCTAACGTCAATATTCCTTATTTCTATATAAATCAACAACTTTCATCCAAACTTCACAACATCGAACTAACATCCACATTATCATATTCATTTACTCATTCAAAGTTATTCAACCACATTCCAATAATATTCCCAGCGATATACATGAATTTAAGCAATCCGCTACTTTCCATATTCTATTCAAAACTTCTACGAATGCACAAAACTTCCCAAATCACATTGTCTTCCTTCCAAATTTATTAACAACAACCATAATCCACATTTAAAGTCTTACTTCCACAATTATATAAGAATACACATAAATCATATATTTTCCCGTAAAAACCCGCAACCATTTCAATGCCAATTCAACTCGCTAAACATTCATTTACGTCATAAATGCCACAACGACGCAACTAACAAACTAAACAAAAATCAAATTCATCTCCTTCACCATAACATGGCTCACGACCACTTCATCACACACACACACACCCACGGTTTCACACACACACCAAAACTACGAAATTCTCGTTTATTCTCAATCCTTATAATATTCATACAAATTCCATAACACAAAAGTAGCAAAAATTCTTACCTTTTCTTGAAATTCCGACTTGCCGCAAACGTGATTCTTTTGCCAAACAAATTGTATCACGTCGGAGAGCGTCTTGAACTTACTACAAATACAAAAAGAATAAGATGTTTGGATCAAACTTGGAGGCTAGAGAACTTTTCCTCTTTTCTTTTGCTATGGCCGAAACCCTCTCTAGAGGTGTTCTTAATTTTTTTTTTGTTGATTTTCTTGACTTTTCAATGGATAGGCATGAATATATACTTATCATTAAATGCTCACATGGAGCTCACATGACCAATAAGTGGGGCTTGGGCCTTGGCCCCTTGGCCGGCCACCCCTAGCACTTGGGCTTCAATTGTTCAATTTTTTTTTAGCCCAATTCGTAAAAATCTCGTTTTGTAATTCCCGAAACTAATTTCCGAAATTCCAACTCTCACCCTCGGCCTTCCCCGATGTTTTTGCACCAATAGTTTCATAACCAACATAGGTATATTAACTAAAATCAAAGTATTGCCTTATAACATACAAGTCCTAATTATTTCCAAGACTTTCCAATTATGCGAAATTACGGGATATAACAGCTGATCTATGATATGGAGAAAGTAGTAGAAACAAATAAGATGCTGCTCAATTCTCTATAGCTTTAGTTCAAACACGCTTATGATATCAATTACCTAATATGGGTATGAACTCTCTTGAAGGTAGAAACGTGAATATTGAAGAGGAACGTTCAAGCGATAGAGTAGCTAACCGAAGAGGTATGTAAGACTAGTCCCTTCTTTCTAAGGCATGATTCTTATGACATGATATTCTTTATCTCTTCATGACATTCCTATGCCCAAAAACTATGAGTCAATCTTAGTAAAGAGCTTCATATGAGATAGGATAAGAGAAATGTTATAAGTATGATATTGATGAGTCTAAGTCTAAAGAGTCTAAGGCCCATGATATTATGTTTCTACAAAGCTAATGATTCTTATTATGATCGATTGATGTTGTTCATTGTATACACTCACCTTATATGCTAATTCCTTCAAGGTGAGGCAGAATGCTTATGAATGCCCCATAACGGAATCGGGGTTCAGGACCTTATGTCACCCTGATAGAGTATAGTTATTCTGAGTTCCCAGTCATGCATTATGATAATAGTATGATGAGAATATGCTAAGTCTATGAGATGTACATGATTGTATCACACCGTGTCTATATGGCCGGGCTAACACCGCTAAAGCGGGCAGCATACACACCATGTCTAGATGGCATGGGCATACACCTCTTAATAGTGTGCTATGATTTCAAAAATGCCACCAAAGGGAAAAGCTACAACCGCCCAGAAGGGCAAGACTACGATGAAAAGGCGGATAGAAAGAGAGCCGCCAATGAGTGTAGAAGAGGGCGAGTCATATAATGAGGCCCTATCTAATACTTCCTCCACCCCGCCCAATGTAGAAGAACAAGGAGGAGCTTCAGCTCTAGTTCCTCCACCGGCTGCTTCGGGTCAACAAGTGACCGAGGCTATTCATCTGTTGACGCAGTTAGTTGCCGCCCAAGCACAGCGGCAGAATGCGGGCCCAAGTGATTAGGCAGCTAGTACCAGAGCCCGTGATTTTATGAGTTTGAATCCTCTGGAATTTTTTGGGTCAAAGCCGAATGAAGACCCGCAAAGTTTTATTGATGAAATGTTGAGGAGGTTGAAGATTATTCATGCCTTCGAAACTGAATCTGTGGAGTTGGCATCTTATATACTCCGAGATGTGGTGGTATTATGGTATAATAATTAGATATCGTCAAGAAAAGACGATGCGCCTCCTCCCGTTTGGCAAGAATTTGTAGATGCCTTCATCCGCCACTATTTGCCACCCGAGATCCGTCGAGCTAGAGCAGATATATTCTTAAATTTGAAACAAGGAAATATGAGTGCCTGGGAGTATAGCCTTCTGTTTAATTCCTTGGCTAGATATGCCCCGACTATGGTGGCCGACATGGGAGATAGAGTGCATCGATTTGTGAGTGGCTTAGGGGCACATTTGTTCAAGGATTGTTTGACAGCTTCGTTGCAAGATGGGATGAAAATTTCCCGTATTCAAGCTCATGCCCAGAATTTAAAAGGACAACAACGTCCGCAAAGTGGTGATCGTGACATTGATAGCAGGCAAAGCAAGAGGGCCAGATCTGTGAGGGCCGGAAGTGATTATAGAGGGGGATCCATGCAGGCATATTCTAGACATTCTGGCCAATCGGCGACAAGTGCGCCTCCTCGATTTGCAGGTAGGAGATTTGATCACTCCTTTCGTTTAGGACAGGGTCAGAGTTCGAGGGCCTCAGATTCTCAGTTTAGGGGAGATTATAGTCAGAGGAGACCCCAGTACCACGATGCAGCCAGTGCGGTAGACTACATTCCGGACAGTGTCGCCAGGGTTCAGATGCTTGCTATGCATGTGGCCAGGTTGGGCACATGATGTGAGATTGCCCGTTGATGAGTGGTAGAGTTGGGGCTCAGCCCACAGGATCAGCGGCTATTTCTTCTTCAGTGCGCCTGGTAGGGCAGACTTTCCAGATTCCAGCAGGCTGAGGTAGAGGCAGAGGGGGAGCATCTACTTCAGGTGCCAGTCAGCCCAGTATGTATGTTTTAGGTGGACGACAGGATCTTGAGTCCTCCCTGGATGTGGTTACAGGTACATTATCATTACTTTCCCATGATGTATATGCATTGATAGATCCGGGTTCTACCCTATCTTATATTACTCCATATGTTGCTGGTCGTATTGGGGTGAAACCTGCGCTAATAAAACCTTTTGAGGTATCTACTCCGGTTGGTGATCCCGTGATAGCTAGACAAATATACAAAAATTGTATAATTGTGATATGCGACCGCCAGACTAAAGTTGATTTAGTTGAGCTGGAAATGTTAGATTTCGATGTGATTATAGGTATGGATTGGTTGGCCTCATGTTATGCTAATGTTGATTGCCGAATGAAAGTGGTGCAATTTCAATTTCCCGGAGAGCCCGTGCGTGAATGGAAGGTTAATACAGCATCTCTAAGAGGTAGGTTTATTTCCTACCTTAAGGCAAGAAAGATGATAGCTATGGGCTATATTTATCACTTAGTCCGAGTTCATGATACCAAAGCAAAGTCGCCAACTTTCCAGTCCGTTGCGGTAGTGAATGAATTTCCGGATGTATTTCGAGATGAACTTCCAGGTCTTCCATCGGAAAGAGAGATTGATTTTTCTATTAATGTGTTGCCGGACACAAAAACCTATTTCTATTCCTCGTTACCGAATGGCTCCGGCAGAATTGAAAGAGTTAAAGGCACAGTTAAATGATTTGCTTGAGAAGGGGTTTATTAGACCCAGTTCATCACTGTGGGGAGCGCCAGTCCTATTTGTAAGAAAGAAAGATGGTTCCCTACGAATGTGCATTGACTATAGGCAGTTGAATAAGGTGACGATAAAGAACAAATATCCTCTTCCGAGAATTGATGATTTGTTTGATCAACTACTAGGTGCCAAGTGGTTTTCCAAAATAGACTTGAGGTCAGGTTATCACCAGGTGAGAGTTAAAGAAGAAGATATTCCCAAAACAGCTTTCAGAACGAGATATGGCCATTATGAATTTCGGGTGATGTCGTTTGGGTTGACCAATGCTCCGGCAGTGTTCATGAATTTGATGAATAATGTATTCAGGCCTCTCTTGGATTTATTCGTAATAGTATGCACTCACGATATTCTGGTATGCTCTTGCACAGAATCAGAACGTACAGATCATTTACGTATTGTTCTTGGCATTTTTCGAACTCGAGAATTGTATGCAAAATTTTCAAAGTGCGAGTTTTGGCTGAATTCTGTGACATTTCTGGGTCATATTATTTCAGATGATGGCATTAGAGTTGATACTCAGAAAATCAAAGCTGTGAAGACTTGGCCAAGGCCTACGATGCCTACAGAAGTCCGTAGTTTTCTGGGATTGGCAAGGTACTATAGAAGGTTCATAGAGGGATTTTCCTCTATTTCAGCCCCGTTGACCCAATTATCCCAGAAGTCAGCTAAGTTTCAGTGGAATGATGCTTGTGAACGCAGTTTTCAAGAGTTGAAGGACAGATTAACCTTAGCTCCGGTCTTAACGCTCCTAGAAGGGCCAGATGGCTATGTTATATATTGTGATACTTTTGGTGTTGGGTTAGGATGTGTGCTAATGTAGCACGGTAAAGTCATTGCTTATGCTTCGATGCTGCTGCGGAAACATGAAAAGAACTACCCAACGCATGATCTCAAATTGGCTGCAGTTATCCATGCGTTAAAGATGTGGAGACACTACTTGTATAGGGTACATGTCGATATTTATACCGATCACAAGAGTCTGCAATACATTTTCAAACAAAAGGAGCTAAATCTGCGGCAGAGGCTGTGGTTAGAATTATTAAAAGATTATGATGTGAGCATTTTATACCACCCTAGAAAGGCAAATGTAGTAGCTGATGCGCTTAGCCGCCGATCAATGGGCAGCCTATGTGAAGTTCCTCCGGAAAAGAAAGAGTTGACTAATGAGCTCCACAAACTAGCTAATCTTGGAGTATCATGATCTCAAGTTGATATATTGGTGGGATGGCATGAAGAGAGACATAGCAGAATTTGTGGCTCAATGTTCAAATTGCCGGTAAGTGAAAATTGAACATCAAAAGCCATGAGGATTATTGCAAGCAATGGAAATCCCTACTTGGAAATGGGAAGTGATCAACATGAATTTTATTGTGGGGTTACCCCGTTCCTGAGGCAGGTATGATTCTATATGGGTGATTGTGGATAGATTGACGAAAACCGCTCATTTTCTTCCAGTCAGAACCACATACTCGGCTAAAGATTTTTTCAAGGTTGTATCTCAAAGAAATTGTCCAACTCCATGGTATTCCGATATCCATTATTACAGATAGAGGAGGGCAATTTACAGCCAAGTTCTGGAAATCCTTCCAAGAAGGTCTAGGTACTCAACTGAAGCTTAGCACGACATTTCATCCATAGACTGATGGGCAAGCCGAACGTACCATTCAGACCTTGAAGGATATAAGAGCATGTGTTCTAGATTTCGGTGGTAGTTGGAAGGACCACATACCTCTAATCGAGTTTGCATACAACAATAGCTATCATTCCAGTATTCAAATGGCTCCGTATGAAGCTCTATATGGAAGGAAGTGTAGATCCCCAATTGGATGGTTTGAAATAGGAGAAGTACAGTTAATAGGCCCTGAGTTAATTCAACAAGCAGTAGAAAAAGTCAAGGCGATCTGAAATCGATTATTGACAGCCCAAAGTCGCCAAAAATCTTATGCGGGCAATCGCCGGCGAGACTTAGAATTTCAAGTTGATTATTGGGTATTCTTAAAGGTGTCACCAATGAAAGGTGTGATGAGGTTTTGCAAGAAAGGAAAGTTGAGTCCTCCATACATTGGACCCTATAAGATCATCTGTAAGGTGGGTCAAGTAGCTTATGAATTGGACTTACCTCTAGAAATGGAATCAGTCCACCCGATTTTCCATGTCTCAATGCTCCGCAAGTGTGTTGGAGATCCTACGAGAATTGTCCCAATAGACGATGTTCAAGTGACAGAAAAGCTAGTCTATGAAGAAGTGCCTATTGCCATATTAGACAGGCAAATACGAAGACTTCGAAATAAAGAAGTGGCCTCAGTTAAAGTCTTATGGCGAAATAGCAGCCGAGAAGAAATGACTTGGGAAGCAGAAGAGAGTATGAAATCCAAATACCCGCATCTATTTCAGCCCCAGAAGAGATTCACGATGAAACACCAAGATTATGAGGTACGTGTGTTTTCTTTTCATGCAAATGGGTCGTGTGTGGCCAACTTATATTGGTATTGTGTTGTAGCCCTGTGAGGCAATGTCACTATGGGTTGTTGTGACAGGATGGTAGTGCAATATTACAGGGGAAACTCTGGCGAAATTTTAGTAGAGTTCCTGAGTACTTAATATTCGAGGACGAATGTTTCAAAAGGGGGGAAGAATGTTACACCTCGGAAAATTGTCTGTGAACGTTCAGTGAATAAATTAATGAAGGGCACGACGTATAAGATGTTTTAGTAAGTAATAAATAACGTTTGATGATTTTAAATAAGATTTAAAAGACATTTGACATGAGAGACGAAAGTTGTTACGGAAAGCAAGGTATATGTTATGTGTCGGAAAGGATTTAGGAGTAACAAGTTACTGATGATTTAATAGTGCCTTAGAGAAGAATTATAACATCTCTTAGATCGTTAATGAGGTGTTAAACAAGTATCAAGAAGGTTCCATAAGGATTGGAGATCAAATGAAATGACGAGAACAAGATCGGAGAAAAGATGGGTTCTATGGCCGATTATACCCTCCGATAACGTTATACGGTCCGTATAATGGACCGCAGAATCGTCACAGTGAAGTCCCTCGCTGATGGGATTATACGGTCACTTATACTGACCGCATAAAATTAAACGGACCGTATAATGTGCCGTAAAATGAACACAGAAGTTAGAAGTTGACGGGGTGATTTCACGGTCACTTATAAGGACCGTATAAATTTATAAGGACCGTATACTGTGCCGTCAAATTAACACAGAAAGGGATGGTTGCTGAAGCGATTTCACGGTCACTTATACGGACCGTATAAGTCCGTATAATTTCGTCGGGATAGATTTTTATTTTGAAAAGAGAACCCAAGTTCATTATTTACATTTCATTTTAATTCTCCACAACTCAAGACTTCTCTAGAAACTTCCACACACTTCATATACAAGAACCTAAGAGAAATTGATGATCAATTTCATCAAACCCACAAAAATCAAGTGTAAGAAACACATTAAAGTTCATCCAAGCCAAGGAATATCAATGGAAGTGAACTAGGGTTTTGGTGCAAGAGAGGTATTTCAACTCAAGGTTTATTTATACACTATCTAAGGTATGTTTTATGGTATTTCCATGTCATTTAAGGTGTTGAAAAGTTGAAACACTTGGATTGTGGAAGGGTATAAGAAATGGGTCATGAAAGTGGGGATAGTGTTATTTTTGAGTAGTAGTTTGGAATGAATCATGAATATTGATATGGTTAGGATTGTAATCACGTTATTAATGATGTCAAGAGCATGATAGAAACATTAGATGAGAATGAATGTAACGTTGTATTATGATTATGATTATGGATGACCTTGAGGAGAAATTATGGGGATTGGATAATGATGAATTTGACAAAAGTTATTGATGAGGATATTATGAATGTTATTATGGACGTTTGGGACCTGATATATGATATGGAGAATGTAGTAGAAACAAAGGAGATGCTGCTCAATTTTCTATAACTTTAGTTCAAACACGCTTATGTTATCAATTACCTAATATGAGTATGAACTCTCTTGAACATAGAAACGTGAATATTGAAGAGGAACGTTCAAGCGACAGGGTAGCTAAACGAAGAGGTATGTAAGGCTAGTCCCTTCTTTCTAAGGCATGATTCTTATGACATGATATTCTTTATCTCTTCATGACTTTCCTATGCCCAAAAACTGTGAGTCAATCTTAGTAAAGAGCTTCATTTGAGATAAGATAAGAGATATGTTATAAGTATGATATTGATGAATCTAAGTCTAAAGAGTCTAAGGCCTATGATATTATGTTTCTACAAAGCTAATGATTCTGATTATGATCCATTGATGTTGTTCATTGTATACACTCATCTTATATGCTAATTCCTTCAAGGTGAGGCAGAATGCTTATGAATGCCCCATAACGGAATCGAGAGTTGACGACCTTATGTCACCCTGATAGAGTATAGTTGTTCTGAGTTCCCAGTCATGCATTATGATAATAGTATCATGAGAATATGCTAAGTCTATGAGATGTACATGATTATATCACACCGCGCCTATATGGCCAAGCTAACACCGCTAAAACGGGCAGTGTACACACTATGTCTAGATGGCATAGGCAGACACCACTAGTGGACGGCATGAGATGGTACCCTGGACGTGGGAGGCCTGGACGCAGGCTAATGATTATCACATCGTACCTATATGGACGGGCATCTTATACATATATGCATACATGATATGATGATTATTATGAAGTAAGTTAGCATGTATTATTTTAGTTTTAAGTGACAGTTAGTTACAGATCACTCTTTAGTCGATGTCTCCGTATTTCATTGATATATCATTATTGTTTATGCCTTACATACTCAGTACAATATTCGTACTGACTTCTGATTTCTTTGGACTTTGTGTTCATGCCCATAGGTAGACAAGGAGACGGTGCAGATCCATAGGAGCTATCAGCAGATTTACAGGAGCACTCCATTATTCCCGAGGTGCTATTTGGTTCATTCTTTTGTGTACATATACGTATTTTGGGCCCGACGGGGTCCTGTCCTATCCATATGTCTAGTACTCTAGTAGAGGCTCAGAGATACACATGTGTGGGTAGTATGGTCTCACGATGTTACTATGGTATACATATATAATTATTTTGATAGCCGAAGGGCTTATGTATATTAAGTAATTATGTTTCCAAATGAAAAATGTTTTTTCCTATGATTATGAGCACATGAATATTAAAAAAGTGTATACTGAGTATGATGAGTAATAGAATGAGTGGTGCTCGGTGGTTAGCCCTGGGTACCCGTCATGGCCCCTAGTCGGGTCGTGACAGAAACCCAACCCTTGTGAAGCAAAAGAGGGGAATGAAGTGGAGAATTCCCCTAACCTTTCTAAAGGAATACTTGGCACTTGTTCTAACTCCCAAGAAATATAGAGAGAAAAGATTGAGAGGAGTAAGGGAGCGAAAAGTGACAACTCTAGAGAGGAAAAAGGAGAGGAAGTGAGGAGTGATGTGAGAGAGTTGTCACAACCTCCTTCTAACCCTTGTAACTTTTCTTTCTTTTCTAGTGGTCTTGTTGATAGTGCATGTATTATTCGGAAGCAAGCCAAATGATGAACCTTAACCTTTGAAGGATTTTGAGGTAGTTGAGAGCTTCCCAAAGGGGCAAGTAAGCTCTAAATATGAAACCCAAGGCAAAGAAGATGAATGCGAACTTCAAGGTACAATAGCTAATCTTAACTCTTTAAATGATGTGGATGAACATATTGTTGAAGTGAGTATAAATGCTAGCTTTTCCCTAAATGAGCTTAATGAATATCCGCCCTGTGATATGCCTAGTGCTATAATGACAATTGACAATGTAGTTATGGGTGGTCTAACACTAGTTGATCCTATTGATGACTATCTTGACTCTTCCTTTGAGTGCAAGTTATGTCCACCTAGTGTTGATCCTCTTGATATGCATGTTAGTACATTGTCCTGTGAGATGTTAGGACACCCACTAGTTGATCCTAGCGATGAACGAATTGATTCTTCTAGCAAGATCGATTTGCGTCCAACTAGTGTGGTTACTTGTGTTGATCAATTTGTTTGCTATGAAAATACACTATTTGAGGAACCTTGTGATGTGCTTAATGACATTTAATTTAGTGATGATGTTGATATAATTGATCATTTACCTAGTCGTGTGCATGAAAGTGTTGTGGGACGTGACCTTTGTCTTTATGAGAGTGGAATTGCATGCTTTGAATCTTTTTTGTTCATAGATTCTTCTCTCTTAAAAGATAATGTCCTATTCGATGATAACATGACTAGTGAAGGTGATATGCATAGTGGTTGCTATTGTAATGTTGATCATGTAGCCACCTTTGGAGGCTATAATGTGTTTTGTAATCCACTATGAGATGATGAAACTCTTCCTTATGACGGACATCTTCCTTTGAGGAATTGTGATCAACTTATGGGGAGGGAAAGTGTTAAAAGGGAAGGTGATTCTTGCCTTGAAATTGTAAATTCTTCCTTTCGTGTTCAACTTCCTAATAGCCTATTTGATGATCTTATTCTTGAACCTAATAGTGAGGCTACATTGGAGGATGACATAGATGAGGAAGTTAGCTTAAGTGATTCCTTTCTTTATTACTTCTTTGCATATGATGCCGCTTTTATTTGTGTTGGGAGTGCATCTTATGTTGGGGAAGGTACTTGTCGGGTAGTTGGTTGTGTTATTCACCCTAATAGGTAGCTATACTTCCCATTTGACTCGGGTGTTACCTTGTTTGGAAAATGAGTTTCCATGGTGCTTCATGTCAAATAGAACTAATGTAGTATTACATACTTCGTATTTTGCATCCATTGGTTTTATTACTTCATCCTTATGTCATGAACCTTGGAGGGATCAACTTCTTGATACCTCATGTGTGACAATGTTATTCATGATTGTTATAGATATGTGGTTGTACCAAAAATTTGTCCATCCTTGGCATGTATGTATGGTTATTACTTTGTGTGTTGCCCCTCAATCCTTGTTGAGTATGTTTTTTTATGTCTTTCCTTCGGTTTTGCTAGGTTCGGATTCGAGGACGAATCCTTTTGAAGAAGGGGAGGATGATATGATCCTACTTAGCACACTTCATTTGAAGACGTACATTCAAGGACGAAATATGAGACTTCAAGCTCTACAAGCTACATGGAGGATAAGGAAGTCGTTTGAGGCCTTTGGAGGCTCCTAAAAGCCACACAAGATGGCTTACGATGTATGGAACGTAGCTTGGGAAAGGCTTGGGCAAGAAAGAAACCCAACACTCAAAAGTAGCTAGATGTGCAAAGGGGTAGAAATACAAAAGTGGCCAAACATGCAAAGAAGGGACATAAATGCAAATGGTCGCAATTGCAAGCTTTGAGGATTAGATGATAGCTATTTGTGCAAGGGAGAGACATTTCAAATTCCAAGCCACCATCTAAATAGCCAAACAAGGCCCTTGCCTTATTAAGGGCAAATATGTAATAGCTAGCCTTCTTCTATTTTCTAGGAGTATAAGTATTAGACTTAGCCTTCATTTAGACTTAGATTTTGGATGATGAATTATGATACTCTAAATTGAGTGAAGATTGTTAGGTAGGTTCTAGAGCTATTTTAGTCAATATGATAGTGAAATTCATTGTTGGTTTGTGAACCTATTATGTCCATTGATATTCATGAAGAGATTGCCCTTTGTGGATTCAAATTTAATCTCTTGCCTTGAGTTTCAAATAGTAGTGGTTCTTTTAGGATCGGATTCAATTGGAAGGGTCTAAGTTTGATATACTCGGGTTTGTCCATAAATTCGCCCTAATTGGGTCTTATTTTTATCCTCTATTCCTCATCCCCTTTTCTTCGTATCTTTAAATTTCGCATTTTGGATTGAATTGATTCTTCCCCAATTCGATTTGTATCAGTTTGGGCCTCTTTATGGGCAATCATTGGGCCTTGTGGTCTTGGCTCTTGTAGCCTCCTTCCATGATATCTTCCATAGCTTGAAGGACCTCCCTATGTTGTCTCCAAGAGCTTTCCATGGCTTCCAAATCCTTGGATCGGCTTCTAGTACACGACCTTGGTTGAAATTGAGCACTTGAGTCATTCCGCATCGTATCAAATAGCCAACAACAACAACTTCATATAAGACTCTTTTAAACTCACATCAACAACATTTAAAGATATACAATAGAACAGCCCGATATACGCTTCGTATACAATGCTTTATACACTTCTTTCTTAAAAATAAATCAAGTACAACAATTCCAACACAACCTTAACATCAACTACTATCCATACAACAAGAATTTAGCTCAATAACATAGTAACAACATGGCTTAAGACAGAACACAACTCAACATGGACTCAAGTTCACATTTGAACATTTTCCTCCAACTTTCTCCCTTCAATACATTGTATAATCATTAAACAAACTCATAAACATGGAAATAAGATGAATTCTTACCTCAAGAACTCAAGAACACACCAATTCCAAGATTACTTCACCTTGACCTATCCTTCAAAGCTACTACAAGAAGGAGAAACAAGCTTCAACAACAATTTAGAAACCTTTGGCACTTGAATCACTCTTTAATCATTGATTTCACTTGGGGGTTGGTTAACTATGATGAAGAGGGTTTATAGGGGTGTTGAGGATCTGTGCAAATGGTGGAAATGAAATATAATTAGAGAGATACGAGCTATATACAAAAACGGGCTGCCACCCACTCAATATACGGTCCACATATGCGGACTGTAAATAATATACAGTCCATATATTTGGACCGTAATTCACCAACAGTTTCTTACCCCCACTGTTATCAAAATACGATGGGTGTTCAGCTAAAAATACGATCCGTATTCCATATACGGTCCGTAAAACCTACCATAAATCCCAACTTTTGTCCAAAAGTATTCTTGTCAATTTGCTTAATCTCTAATCCTTCAACCATTTACTAAACATGAACTTAAACCCTCGTATACTCAAGATGAACACGTCTAATCTTATAAATCCTCGAAGATACTCTCGCTCTCCAAATCTGCAACGGCCAACTCACATCAAAACTCGACGTACGAAAGTATGAGGTGTAACATCTTTCCCCTCTTAGAAAAATTCGTCCTCGACTGTTAAACTTTTAGAAGTCTACAGAAATTTTGGTAGAATCTCCTCTATAATCACACTATTACCAACTTGCCATATAGCCCAACAACACAGTCCAATGCCATACAGGACTAAAATAATCAATAACAACAATGGCCCAAAACTAATGAAAGTAACTCACAATATAGTGCATACCTGAGGATGATGGTATCGTAGTCTAAGCTTGCTTTGGGATCGAAAAAAAATGAGGATATCTAGACTTCACATCTTTCTGGGCTTCCCAAGTCATCTCCTCTATGTTCCTATTCCTCTAGAGTACCTTTACGGAAGCTACATCTTTGGTTCGTAACCTACGAACCTGGCGATCTAGAATAGCCATAAGGACTTGTTCATATGATAACTGCTCTGTAGCCTGAGCGTCATCTATGAGTACAACTCTGGAACGATCTCTAATTCAGTTATGGAGCATGGATACATGGAAGATCGAATGTATAGAAACCAAGTCTAAAGGTAAGTCTAACTCATAGGCTACTTAGCCTATTCTACGCACAATCCTGTAAGGCCCGATGTACCTCGGGCTAAGCTTGCCCTTCTTACTAAACCTCATGACGCCTTTCATAGGAGACAACTTCAGGAACACCCAGTCATCTACTTGGACCTCTAAGTCTCGTCATCAATTATCTGCATAGAACTTCTGACAACTTTGAGTGGCTAATAATCTCTCCTGAATGAGCTTAAATTTCTTTATCGCCTGCTGGACCAAGTCAGGTCCTAATAATCTAGATTCTCCAAATTTAAACCATCTGATAGGAGATCTACACTTCAGCCCATTGAGGGCCTCATACGGGGCCATCTGAATGCCAGAATGATAGTTGTTGTATGTGAACTCAATAAGTGGCAAATGGTCACCCTAGCTACTTCTGAAATCCAACACACATGCTCGAAGTATATCCTCGAGTGTCTGAATAGTACGCTCAGCCTGCCCATCTATCTGGGGATGAAATATTGTACTAAGGTTCACCTGTGTTTGCAATCCCTTCCGAAAGGATCTCCAGAAGTTAGCAGTAAACTTGTCACGACCCAGCTAGGGGCTGTGACTAGTACCCGGGGCTAGCCACCGAGCACCACTCGATCTACTACTTATCTTACTCATTTAATGCTCTTTTATCAACTTTATACTGAATTACAAGAAGGTCATATTTTATATGGAAATATAAATACTTTTATATACATTTGCCTCTCAACCATCAAAATAATATATACATATAATAGCATCTCGTGAGACCATCTACCCACTCTGCGCATCTACGAGCCTCTACTGGAGTACTAAACATAAGGACGGGACAAGACCCCATCATGCCCAAAAATACATATACATGAATATACACAAAAGAATCGTCATAAGAACCTCCGAACAAAAGAGTGCTTTCAATCAGCTGACAGCTACTACTGGTCTGGGTCGAGCTCTCCTCCCTGTCTACATGTAGGCATGATCACAGTGTCCAAAGTAAACGGACGTCAGTACGAACATTATACTGAGTATGAGAGGCATAAGCAATGAAATAGAACAATGACATAATGGAAATATCAATATGGAACATCTATATCTGACTGTCATGTATAAAAGAATTAAGTCATGCTGTCTTACTCATGCTCGTTATCATATCATGTATGCACAATGTATAAGCTGCCTGCCCATATAGGTGCGGAGTATTAATGTATAAGCTGCCCGTCCATATCGGATCAGTGTGATAATCATAACATTATCCTGCGTCCAGGCCTACCGCATCCGGGGTATCATCTCATGTCGCCCACTAGTGGTGTCTGCCCATGCCATTTGGCCATGGTGTATCGTATAGCTGCCCGCCTCGGCGGTGACTGCCCGGCCAACTAGGCGCGGTGTTATATAATCATCATACATGCTCATCATAATATGCTTATTGTAACATACTTATCATAATACATGCATAAGGCTTATGAACAACTTTACTTTATCGGGGTGACGTAAGGTCGTGATCCCCCGATTTCATTATGGCGCAATTATTGACATTCTGTCTCACCTTGAAGGAACTAACATATAAGGTGAGTGTGAGCAATAAATAACATCATGCCATATTAGGATCATCATATCATATCTCTTATCTTATATTACCATTCATAGATATAGGCTTTTAGCTTTCCGGAATATAGGAACTCATGAAGAGGAGGAAAAATTATGCTATGAGATTCATGCCATTAGAAAGAAAGGACTAGCCTCACATACCTTTGACGATTAACTGAGCTATCGCTTGCTTGTTCTCCCTCGATACAACTTTCTTCCTTCAAGAGGGAATTCACGCTATCGTTAGTTAATTCGACTATAAGAACGCGTTACTAATTCTAGGGAAAAATAGACAACACTTCATTAGTTTATAATACTTTCCCATATTCTATATCAACTCCCATATGCTCACAACAACATTCACAATATTGGAATCAACAATCGTCATTTGTATACATCGACCACAATCCATCATTTTTCTTCAATTTCTCCACATTTATGGTTAGAGCTTACTATCGCATCTCCTCATATCTAATACTTATTTCATGGCCTAAATGTCATTTATAACGTATTCATAATCACAACACTCCAACATTCATAATCCAACCCAACTACTATCCACCCATGACACTATTCACTCATAAATGACCCATTTCCTATGTCTTTTTACAATTTAAGTATCTTAACCTTCCAATACCTTAAAAAACATGTTTTAGTCATGAAACATACCTTAGATGATGGTTGAAAAAGGTTTGAATGGAATTACTCCTTCAGCACCAAAACCCTACTTTACTTCCTTTGGGTTTTCTTTAGAAAGATGAACTTTAGTGTGATTCTTACACTTGATTTCGTGGGTTTCATGTAGTTGATCACTAATTTCCTTTGGTTCTCTTGTGATGAAGAGTACAGAGTATTCTAGAGGTTTCTTGAGAGAAATATCGTGGAGTTGAAATGAATTGAATGAGATTAAGTCTCCTTTTAATGACTTAAAATCTAATCCGGAATGAACAGTGACTGAAGTGCACAGTGGTCGTAAACCAAGTTTACGGGCCATATTCTGGTTTACGGTCCATCTTTCATGACCGTATTTAAGCATAACAGAACCAGAAAGGTTTGTTGGAGTCATGGTGGTTTACGGTTACAGTTTACGAGCCGTATTTCAATTTACGGTCCGTATTCCAAGTCGTATTTAACCATTTGAACATTTAGCATAAAGTTGAAGTTTTGTGAGTTGGAATACGACATGGTGGTTTACGGTTCATATACTACTTTACGGTCCGTATTTCATTTTACGACCAACTGGGCCAAAGTGCAAATCTGCAACTTTCACGTCTTCAGAACCTATAATTAGCCATTGTGGAGCATATCCTATCTCTTGTTCCCATTGTCTTTGGAGTCTTACTTAGGGTCGTCAAACGTCATTCCCTTCTCATTAAACATCGTATACTCATATTCTTCGTTAGTCCATTCGTTGTACGTTCACGGGGAAATTTACGAGGTGTAACACTCTTCCCCCCATTTGGAACATTCGTCCTCGAATGTTAAACAATCGGGATTCTATGAGAATTTCGCCAGAGTTTCTCCTGTAATTTGGCACTACCAACCTGTCACAACAACCCATAATATCATCGCCTCACGGGGCTACATCACAACATCGATATATCTATGGCCACACATGACCAGAAGCATGTAAAATAAGCATACGTACCTCATATCGTTTGAGTTTCGTCTTGAATCTCCTCTGAGGGTCGAAATAAATGCGGATACTTAGACTTCATACTCTCTTCTGCTTCCCAAGTCATTTCTTCCCCGTTATTATTTCGCCACAAGACTTTAACTGAAACTACCTCTTTATTTTGGAGTCTTCGCACTTGCCTGTCTAAAATAGCAATAGGTACCTCTTCATAGGTTAGCCTTTCTATCACTTGCACATCATCTATCAGGAGAATATTTGTGGGATCCAATACACTTGTGGAGCATCGAAACATGGAAGACTGAATGGACTGATTCAAGCACCGAAGGCAAATCCAGTTCATAGGCTACATGACCACCTTGCGGATAATTTTATAGGGTCCAATGTATCTAGGACTTAGCTTGCCTTTCTTACCAAATCTCATCACCCCTTACGTTAGCGATACTTTCAAAAATACCCAATCACTAACTTGAAATTCTAAGTCTCGTCGGCGATTGTCTGCATAAGACTTTTGGTGACTTTGGGTTGTTAACAACAGATCTCGGATCACCTTAACTTTTTCCAGCGCTTGTTGAATTAATTCAGGGCCTACTAGTTGTGCTTCTCCTATTTCAAACCATCCGATTGGGGATCTACATTTCCTTCCATATAAAGCTTCATATGGAGCCGTTTGAATACTGGAATTATAGCTGTTATTATACGCAAATTCGATTAGCGGCAAATGATCGTCGGAACTTCCACCGAAATCCAGCACACATGCTCGTAGCATATCTTCCAAGTTTTGAATAGTGCGCTCGGCATGTCCATCGGTCTACGGATGAAATGTCGTGCTAAGCTTCACTTGAGTGCCTAGACCTTCTTGGAAGGACTTCCAGAACATAGCTGTAAACTGTGCTCCTCTGCCTGTGATAATAGATAATGGAATACCATGAAAGCTCACAATTCCCTTGAGATACAACCTTGCATAATCTTCGGCTAAGTATGTAGTCTTAACTGGGAGAAAATGGGCTACTTTCGTCAATCTATCCACAATCACCCATATAGAATCATACCTGCCGCGGGAACGAAGTAATCCCACGATGAAATCCATGTTGATCACTTCCCATTTCAAGTAGGGATTTCTATTGCTTGCAATAAGCCTCCTGGCTTCTGATGTTCAACTTTTACTTGTTAAAAATTTAGGCACTGTGCTACAAATTCGGCTATGTCTCTCTTCATTCCATCCCACCAATAAATCATCTTGGGATCACGATACATTTTAGTCACACCCGGGTGAATAAAATACCAGGAACACTGTCCTTCTTCTAGAATTCGTCGGTGCAATTCTGCTACATTCGGCACACATAGCCTGCCTCGGTACCTAAGAATTCCATCCATAGGAATTTCAAATGAAGACTTTTCTTTTCCATGAGATGTGCCTTTGTAACGACACAATTTAGGATCTTCATATTGCCGTTCTTTCACTTCCGTATCCAAGGATGAAATTATGGGATAATTGATACTAATCCCTACATTACTCGAATCGATTACACACATTCCAAGATTAGCTAATTGGTGGAGCTCATGAACCATCTCTTTCTTTTCCGGAGGGACTTCACATAAACTGCCCATTGATCGGCGGCTAAGCGCATCGGCTACTACATTTGCTTTCTCGGGGTGGTACAAGATGTTCACATCATAATCTTTTAACAGTTCTAACCACCGCCTCTGCCGCAGGTTCAACTCCTTCTACTTGAAAATGTACTGAAGACTTTTTTGATCTGTATAAATATCAACATGCACACCATACAAATAATGCCTCCATATTTTTAAGGCGTGAATAACCGCAGCCAATTCAAGATCATGAGTTGGATAATTCCTTTCATGTTTTTGTAATTGTCTCGAAGCATATGCAATAACTTTACCATGCTGCATCAATACACATCCTAATCTGACACCGAAAGCATCACAATATACCACGTAGCCATCTGACCCTTCTGGAAGTGCTAAAACTGGAGCTGAGGTCAATCTGCCTTTCAACTCTTAGAAACTGCGCTCACAAGCATCATTCCACTGAAATTTGGCTGACTTCTGGGTTAGCTTCGTCAATGGGGCTGAAATAGATTAAAAGCCCTCTACGAATCTTCTATAATATCCTGCCAAACCCAGAAAACTATGAACTTCTGTAGGCATCGTAGGCCTTGGCCAAGTCTTCACAGCTTCAATTTTCTGAGTGTCAACTCTAATGCCGTCATCTGAGATAACGTGGCCTAGAAATGTCATAGAATTTAGCCAAAACTCGCACTTTGAAAATTTCGCATACAGTTCTCGGGCTCGAAGAATGCCAAGAACAATTCGCAAATGATCTGCATGTTCCGATTCCGTGCGAGAATACACCAGAATATCATCAATAAATACTATCACAAATAAGTCCAAGAGAGGCCTGAATACGTTGTTCATTAAATTCATAAACACGGCCGGAGCATTAGTCAACCCAAACGACATCACTCAGAATTCATAGTGACCATATCTCGTTCTGAAGTCCGTCTTGGGAATATCCGCTTCTCTAACTCTCACTTGATGATAACCCGATCTCAAATCTATTTTTGAAAATCATTTGGCACCCTGTAGCTGATCAAATAAATCATCAATCCTCGGAAGAGGATATCAGTTCTTTATCGTCACCTTGTTCAACTGCCTATAGTCGATACACATTCGTAGAGATCTGTCTTTCTTCCTTACAAACAAGACTGGTGCTCCCCACGGTGATGAACTGGGTCTAATAAACCCCTTTTCAAGAAAATCTTTAATCTGTGCCTTTAGCTCTTTTAATTCCGTCGCAGCCATTCGATAACGGGGCATAGAAATGGGCTTGGTGTCCGGCAACACATCAATGGCGAAGTCAATCTCTCTTTCTGGAGAAAGACCTGGAAGTTCGTCTGGAAACACATTTGGAAATTCATTCACAGCCGTAACTGATTGGAAAGTTGGTGGCTTTGACTCAGTGTCATGACCCCGAACTAAGTGATAATTATAACCCTTGGCTATCATCTTCTTTGCCTTAAGGTAGGAAATAAACCTACCCTTTGGAGATGCTGCATTACCCTTCCATTCAAGCACGGGCTCTCCCGGAAATTGGAATCGAATCACTTTCAATCGGCAATCAACATTAGCATAGCACGAGGCTAACCAATCCATGCCCATAATTACATCGAAATATAACATCTCCAACTCAATCAAATCAGTTGTGGTCTGGTGATCACATGTCACAACTACACAATTCTTATATACTTGTCTTGCTATCACAAGATCACCAACCGGAGTAGATACCTCGAAAGGTTTGATTGGCTAGGGTTTCACCCCAATACGACCAGCAGCATATGGAGTAATATAAGAAAAGGTATAACACGGATCTATCAATGCATACACATCACGGGAAAATATAGACAATATACCTGTAACAACATTCGGGGAGGACTCAAGATCCTGTCGTCCGGCTAAAGCATATACACGGGGTTTAGTAGCACCTGAAGTAGATGCTTCCCCTCTACCTCTACCTCGGCTTGCTGACATCTGAGGAATCTGTCCTGCCGGACGTGCTGAGGAAGAACCAGCTGCTGAACCTGTGGGCTGAACTCCAACTCTACCACTCATCGAAGGGAAATCTATCACCATGTGCCCAACTTGGCCGCAAGTATAGCAAGTGTCCGAACCCTGACGACACTGTCCGGAATGCAATCTACCGCACTGGCTGTATCGCGGTACTGGGGGTCTCCTCTGACTATAATCTTCCCTGAACTAGGAATCCGGAGTCCTCGAACTCTGGCCCTGTCCTGAGCGGAAGGAGCGAGCAAACCTCCTACCTGCAAATCGGGGAGGTGCACTGGTCACCGACTGGCCCGAGTAACCAGAATATGTCTGCCTTGCTCCCCCTCTATAACCACTGCCTGCTCCCATAGATCTAGCCCTCTTGCCTTGCCTTTTTTCGTTATCGCGGTCACTTCTTGGTGGTTGTTGTCGCCCTTCTAAATTCTGAGCATGGGCTTGTATTCGGGAAATATCCATCCCGTCTTGCAAGAAAGCCGCCAAACAATCTCTGAATAAATGTGGCCCTAGGCCACTTACAAATCTATGTACCTGATCCCCCATGTCGGCCACAATAGCCGGGGCATATCTAGCAAAAGAATTAAATTGCATGCTATACTCCCGGACACTTATATTTCCTTGCCTCAGATTTAGAAACTTATCCGCACTAGCTCGGTGGACCTCGGGTGGCAAATAGTGACGAATAAATGCATCCACGAATTCTTACCAAACCGGAGGAGGCACATTCTCTCCTCTTGATAATACCCAATTGTTGTACCACAAAACGGCCACATCCCGGAGTCTATAAGATGCCAACTCCACGGATTCAGTTTCAGAGGCATGGACAATCTTCAATGTCCTCAGCACCTCATCTATGAAACCTTGCGGGTCTTCATCCAGCTTTGACCCAAAAAACATCAGAGGATTTAGACTCATAACATCACGGGCTTTGTTACTTGCTGCTCGATCACTTGAACCCGCATTTTGTCATTGTGCCTGTGCGGCAACCAATTGCGTCAATAAATGAATGGCCTCGGTCATTTGTTGACCTGAAGCAGCCGGTGGAGGAATTGGAGCTGGAGCTCCTCCTTGCTCTTCCACATTAGGCGGGGTAGAAGAAGTATTAGACAAGGCCTCATTATGTGATTCGCCTTCTTCTATATTCATTGGAGGCTCTCTTTCTACCCGCCTCTTTGTCGTAGTCTTGCCCTTCTGGGCGGCTGTCGCCTTTCCCTTTGGCGGAATTCTGAAATCATAACAGACTATTAAGGAGGATAAAGTCTTATAAATGGCTCTATCGCACGATTTCATAAGAAGAAAGATGGTCATTTTCCTTAAATGCCCTGTAGCCTCTTGTTTATTGATGTGGCGCGCAACACACCATAAACAAGACTCTACTAGGCACGGCTCGTAGACACTTCCTAGGACTGAACCGCTCTGATAACACTTTTGTCACGACCCAGCTAGGGTCCGTGACGGGTACCCGGGGCTAGCCACCAAGCACCACTCGTTCTACTACTCATCTTACTCATTTAATGCTCTTTTATCAACTTTATACTGAATTTACAAGAAGGTCATATTTTATAAGGAAACATAAATATTTTTATATACATTTGCCTTTCGGCCATCAAAATAATATATATATATAATAGCATCTCATGAGACCATCTACCCACACTGCGCATCTACGAGCCTATACTGGAGTCCTAAACATAAGGACAGGACAAGACCTCATCATGCCCAAAAATACATATACATGAATATACACAAAAGAATCGTCATAAGCACCTCCGAACAAAGGAGTACTTTCAATCAGCTGACAGCTACTACTGGTCTGGGTCGAGCTCTCCTCCCTGTCTACTTGTGGGCATGATCACAGCGTCCAAAGAAAATGGACATCAGTACGAACATTGTACTGAGTATGAGAGGTATAAGCAAAGAAATAGAACAATGACGTAATGGAAATATAAATATGTACATCTATATCTTACTGTCATGTATAAAAGAATTAAGTCATGCTGTCTTACTCATACTCGTCATCATATAATGTATGCACAATGTATAAGCTGCCCGCCCATATAGGTGCGGAGTATTAATGTATAAGTTGCCCGTCCATATCGGATCGGTGTGATAATCATAACATTAACCTGCATCCAGGCCTCCCGCGTCCGGGGTATCATCTCATGCCGCCCACTAGTGGTGTATGCCCATGCCATTTGGCCATGGTGTATCGTATAGCTGCCCGCCTCGGCGGTGACTGCTCGGCCAACTAGGCGCGGTGTTATATCATCATCATACATGCTCATCATAATAAGATTATTGTAACATACTTATCATAATACATACATAAGGCTTGTGAACAACTTTACTTTATCGGGGTGCGTAAGGTCGTGATCCCCCGATTTCATTATGGAGCAATTATTGACATTCTGCCTCACCTTGAAGGAACTAACATATAAGGTGAGTGTGAGCAATAAATAACATCATGCCATTTTAGGATCGTTATATCATATCTCTTATCTTATATTACCATTCATAGATATAGACTTTTAGCTTTCCGGAATATAGGAACTCATGAAGAGGAGGAAAAATTATGCTATGAGATTCATGTCATTAGAAAGAAAGGACTAGCCTCACATACCTTTGACGTTTAATTGAGCTATCTCTTGCTTGTTCTCCCTCGATACCACTTTCTACCTTTAAGAGGGAATTCACACTATCGTTAGTTAATTCGACTATAAGAACGTGTTACTAATTCTAGGGAAAAATGGGAAGCACTTCCTTCGTTTATACTACTTTGCCATATTCTATATCAACTCCCATATTCTCACAACAACATTCACAATATTGGAATCAACAATCGTCATTTGTATACATCAACCACAATCCACCATTTTTCTTCAATTTCTCCACATTTATGGTTAGAGCTTACTATCGCGTCTCCTCATATCTAATACTTATTTCATGGCCTAAATGTCATTTATAACGTATTCATAATCACAACACTCCAACATTCATAATCCAAACCAACTTTTATCCACCCATGACACTATTTACTCATAAATGACCCATTTCCTATGTCTTTTTACAATTTAGGTATCTTAACCTTCCAATACCTTAAACAACATGTTTTAGTCTTGAAACTTACTTTTACATGTTTTAGTCTTGAAACTTACTTTAGATGATGGTTGAACAAGCTTTGAATGGAATTACTCCTTTAGCACCAAAACCCTACTTTACTTCCTTTGGGTTTTCTTGAGAAAGATGAACTTTAGTGTGATTCTTACTCTTGATTTCGTGGGTTTCATGTAGTTGATCACTAATTTCCTTTGGTTCTCTTGTGATGAAGAGTAGAGAGTATTCTAGAGGCTTCTTGAGAGAAATATCGTGGAGTTGAAATGAATTGAATGAGGTTAAGTCTCCTTTTAATGACTTAAAATCTAATCCGGAATGAACAATGACTGAAGTGCACAGTGGTCGTAAACCCAGTTTACGGGCCATATTCTGGTTTACGGTCCATCTTTCATGATCCTATTTAAGCATAATAGAACCAGAAAGGTTTGCTAGAGTCATGGTGGTTTACTGTCAGAGTTTACGGGCCGTATTTCAATTTACGGTCCGTATTCCAAGTCGTATTTAACCATTTGAACATTTAGCAGGAAGTTGAAGTTTTGTGAGATGGAATACGACATGGTGGTTTATGGGCCGTATACTACTTTACGGTCCGTATTTCACTTTACGACCAACTAAGCCAAAGAGCAAATCTGCAACTTTCACGTCTTCAGAACCTATAATTAGCCATTGTGCACCATAACCTATCTCTTGTTCCCATTGTCTTTGGAATCTTTCTTAGGGTCGTCAAACGTCATTCCCTTCTCGTTAAAACATCGTATAGTCGTATTCTTCGTTAGTCCATTCGTTGTACGTTCACGGGGAAATTTACGAGGTGTAACAAAACTGTGCACCTCTTTCTGAAATAATAGATACTAGAACACCATGAAGTCGCACTATCTCTCCTTAATATACAAATTCGCGTAATCTTCTGCTGAATAAGTAGTCCTGATGGGTAGAAAATTTTTTGAGTTTGTAAGTCTATCAATAATCACCCCGATCGAATCAAACCTGCGCTAAGAACGAGGCAAGCCTGTAATGAAATCTATATTAATCGCCTCCCATTTTCAAGTCGTAATCTCTATATCTTGCAACAATCCATCAGACTTCTAATGCTCAATCTTTACCTGCTAACAATTAGGGCATTAGGCTATGAACTCGGCTATATCCTTCTTCAAACCATTACACCAGTAAATTTCTCTAATATCATGGCACATTTTTGTTGACCCTGGATGAATAGAATAGCGGGAATAATGAGCCTCCATCATAATCTACTGGCGTAACTCTACAACATCGGGAACACACAATCTACCTCGATATCTCAGGACTCCATCTCTAGTGATCTCGAATAGTGACTTTTCTTTCTGCGGAGCTGTCTCTCTGTACTGAATCAAGGTAGGATCCTCATACTGGTGTTCCTGAACCTCATCTACTAAGGATAATGTCACTGTATCTTGAACTGTAATCCCTGCATCGCCTGAGCCCAGTAATTGAACTCCTAGGCTGGCTAACTGGTGAAGCTCATGACCCTGAATGCTATATTCAGAATATCTTTCTCTCTGACCCTGACCTGATGATAAACTAACCTCATGATAACCTGACCTCCAGTGTGTCTTCGAGAAGCATTTGGCACCCTGCAACTGATCAAATAAATCATCCATCCTCGGAAGTGGACACTTGTTCTTAATCGTCACTTTAATCAGCTGCTTATAGTCGATACACATTAGCAGTGACCCATCTTTCTTGCTTACGAACAACACTGGTGCTCCCCACAGTGACGTACTAGGTCTGATAAAGCCCTTCTTCTGTAAATATTTCAACTGCTCCTTCAACTCAGCCAGGGCCATCCTATAAAGAGGAATAGATATCGGCTGAGTATCTAGTAGCACATCGATAGAGAAGTCAATCTCCCGCTAAGGTAGGATGCCTTGAAGTTCGTCTAGAAACATATCAGGGAATTCATTAACCACTGGAATAGATTGCAGGGTTTGTGGTTCTGCTTCAACATTTTGGACTCGAACAATATGATAAATACACCCTTTTACAATCATCTTCCTTGCCTTGAGATAGGAAATAAACCTATCTATTGGCGAAGCTGCATTACCTTTCCATTCTAGAACTAGATCTCCTGTAAAGTGAAATCGAACCATCTTTGTTCTGCAATCAACATTAGCATAACAAGAGGACAACCAGTCCATACCCATAATAACGTCAAATTCTACCATATCCAACTCGATCAAGTCTGCTACGATATGACGATTACAAATTATAACTGCACAATCCTTGTATACTCGTCTAGCTATCACCGAATTCCCACAGGTGTAGACACCTCAGAAGGCTTAATCATTTCGGGTTCTATCCCGAACTTACTAGCAACAAAAGGAGTGATATATGATAAAGTAGAACCTGGGTCTATCAATGCATATACGTCATGGAAGGAGACTGATAGTATACCTATAAAAACATCGGGTGATGATTCGAGATCCTGTCGACAAGCCAATGCTTATATGCGGTTCTCAGGATCGCTCGAACTAGACCCTCTACCTCTACCTCTACCACAGCCAGCAGATGTCTGAGGACCCTTCCCAGGAGGGCGTACTGATGATGAAGAACCAGCTGTAGATCCTGTCGGCTGAAATACATCTCCACTACCCCTCGTCGGACAATCTCACATAATATGGCCTGGATAGCCGCAAATAAGACATGCATCTGAACCCAAATGACACTGTCTGGCATGCAACCTAACACCCTGAGCGCACTGTGGTAGAGACGGCTTCATTTGGCCAGAATCACCCTGTACTAGGAACCGGCAATAGATAAATAGTAAAATCAATTTCCTGTTCCGGTGGAATGCCTGGAAGCTCATCCGGAAACACCTCTAGAAACTCATTAACCACAGGGACAGACTGAAAGGTCGGTGAATCTGCTTGCACATCCTGAACTCGAACTAGGTGATAAATATACCCTTTTCTCATCATCTTCCTTGCCTTAAGGTAGGAAATAAACCTACCCCTCGGTGATGCAGCATTACCCATCCACTCTAGGACGGGCTCATCGGGAAACTTGAATCAAACTACCTTCGTTCGGCAATCAACATTAGCATAATAGGAAGCCAATCAATCCATGCCCATAATGACATCGAAATAAATCATGTCTAATTCAATCAAATCTGCTAAGGTATGGTGGTTACAAACTACCACTACACAGCCTCGATATACTCGTCTAGCTATAACCAGATCACCAACTGGCGTAGACACATCAAATGGCTCAATAAATTCAGGTTCTATCCCAAACTTACCAGCAACAAACGGAGTAACATATGATAACATAGAGCCTGAATCAATCAGTATATATACATCATAGAAGGAAATGGATAATATACCTGTAACCACATCGGGAGAAGGCTCATTGTCCTGTTTACCGGGTAATACATAAATACGGTGTTGAGGCCTACTCGAGCTAGATGCTCCACTCCTCCCTCTACCACGTCCCGCTGGTATCTGAGGAACTTGTCCTGAGAGGCACACTGACGAAGAAGAACCAGTTACGGATCCGGTAGGCTGAACAATGTCTGCACCACTCCTCGGCGGACACTCTCTCATCACGTGGCCTGGCTGGCCACAAGCATAACAAGCATCCGATCCAAATAGAGACTGTCCAAAATGTAATATACTGCACTGAGCACACCGCGGTATAGGTGATCTCATCTGACCTGACTCTAGTTTATGCTGAGAACTTGATGCTCTAGAACTCTAGACCGCTCTCGAATAAGAAGAACGATTAAATCTAGGGCCTGAAAACCACTGAGGTGCACTCCCTGCTGAATGAAATCGATACCAGGAATGCTGCTATTTCTGTTCTCTCCTGTTCTCACCAGCAACATCTAAGGATATGGCCTTCCTACCATGGCTCCGCTGATGCTTGCAATCCTCTAAATTCTGTGCATATGCCTGTATATAGGAAATATCCATGCCCGGCTGTAATGCAACTGTCGTACAATGATCTATCAAATGTGGCCCTAGATCCGCCATGAAATGATGAACTTTGTCCTCCATCTCGGCCACCATAGCTGGGGCATATCTAGCTAAAGAATCAAAGGGTACACAATACTCCTGAAGACTCATACTACCCTGCTCAATTTGCAAGAACCTATCTGCTCGGGCCCGTCAGACCTCTGGGGGTAAATAATGGAGAATAAAAGCATCTAAAACCTCTCGCCAAATAGCTGGAGGGGCATTCTCTCCCTTAGATAGCTCCCATGACTGATACCACTATATTGCAACATCACAGAGCATATAAGATGCCAGCTCCACTGACTCGACCTCATCGGCTTGCATAACCCTCGAAGTCCGTTGCATACTATTAATAATGTCCTAAGGATCCATATTTTTCTTCAACACATAAAACTCTAGAGGGTCTAATCCGAGGAAAGTCTAAACCCTCGCACTCACTCGGTCTCCCTGCTCAACCCCAACTCCCTACCGCTGAGCCTGTGCGGCTACCAATCTAGTCAATAACTATACAGCATCCCGCGTATCTAGCTCGATGCATCTGGCTGAAGAACTGGGGGCACTGGGGCAGGTGCTGGATGCGGTGTATGTGAAGTCTGGCATGGACTCTCACTCTGGGACTCACCTCTAGCCCTGGTAGCCGACTGACTACAGCTAGTGGCCTCAACTTGCACTGTCTTGCGCTTCTGGGTGGCTGTAGCTTTCTGGCGAGGCAACGTAAAATTAGAACAAACTATTAGGAAGCAAAATCTTAGAACACGGCTCGATCGCACGAGAGAAAGAACAAAAATTTCCTAAATGTCCTGTAGCCTCCTGTTTATAAGTGTGGTGCACGACACACCCATAAATAGGAATCTACTACACACAACCTGTAGACAACTCTAGGACAGAACTGCTCTGATACCACTTTTGTCACGACCCAAACCGATGAGTCGCGAGGAGTGTCTGACCTCTAGTGACCAAACACCCTATACTTATATCTGGACAATAATGAACATCAAGGGCCCACAAGCAACTCAATAAGGATTGAACTAACTCAGGGAAGAATAATATCAGGAGCTGTGCATCATGAATATATATATATATATATATATATATATATATATATATATATATATATATATATATATATATATATATATATATATATATATACTGGAGATAATAATGCAAGCCAACTAGGCTGCTACATGGACTGTACACAAAAGAATAGGAGCCGACAAGGTTACATCACAAGTCACCTACACATAACTGTCTACAGACCTCTAATAGAGTAAAAGCTGTAGAAAGGACGGGACAGGGCCCCGTCATACCCATATGCATATACGTCACAAAAGAAAGGCATATCAAAATAAACCGCAGCTCCGGTTCAATCGTAGCACACCGACAATAGCTGAGGGAGAGTCCTACGGAGCTGGATCAACTCTCGGTTTGCTTGAACCTGCGGGCATGAACGCAAACCCCTGAGCAATAGGGGAGTCAGTACGAATAATCTGCTAATATACAAGACATAAGACTAACATATATAAATAAGAGTCATGAAAGAAATTTGAAACTCATAAACAAACAAGATGTATGAATGCATCTGTATGACTAAAGATACCTCTACGGTGTATGATATGCATGCACTCGGTAAAAATAATATAACTGGTAGTGTGGAACGTACACCCCGATCCATATCACATATAATAGTGCCGAAGAACGTACAACCCGATCCATATCTCATATAATCCCATGTCCAGGCATCCCGTGTCTGGGACGATACTCATCTTACGTCGCCCACTAGTGGTGCTGCCCGGCCATATAGGCACGATGTACTCATACATCATCATCCATATGCCTCCCACCGTAGCGGTGCTGCCCGGCCAATACTGTCACACCCCGATCTTACTAGGGTGTGATGGGCACCCGACCCCATATTCGGAGCCGAGAGAACCCTCTGACTCATATTACATACATACTCTTTTCGGACTTTAAAATCAAATAAGCATAAAACTCATAATAAGGTTTTTTCAGAAACATTCTTTCGTTGTTCTCAAATCAAACAAAATCTGTGGTTATATGGAATCTGTAACATAATATATAAAGACAATTCGGCTGGTGGAGCCACTTTCAAGACTGACATACTACACCCACGACTCTGTCTGCAAAGTCTCTAACTTCGAACAAGACATCATAGCATAGTAGCCTGACCCGGCAACACTCCAGAGCAAATGGAACTTGCCAACTCCGCTGGATCATCTTCTATAATAGCTTTTACTCATCTGGGTGTACCTGAGCGGCATGAAACGCAGCCCCCGAAGAAAGGGGGTCAGTACGAGCAATGTACTGAGTATGTAAGGCATGAATAGTAACATAGTAAGGGATATAATTGTAAATCATAACAGGATGGAAATACAGAGCATATCATGAGGTAAAAGAGTAACCTGTACATCTGAGTGCCTCTTAGGGCGGATGCCATGCATGCTTGGCTTTCTTTGAAAAACATTTCTTCTTCATATAGAAAATAGAACATATCATAGCGCCGAACAACGTCGGCTCCCCCAGATATGTCCCGCGTCCGGGATGATAAGTTACGCCAACTGACCAGGTGGCAATGCGTCTATAGCGCCACATATGTCCCTTTTCCCCATGTTCCCCATATACACATATATCATGTCCATGTGTCATATATATCGATCATATAAGCAGCATGCACGAGAGCCCAAAGAAAGTCATGTATCCATCGGAGTGACATAAGGTCGGTAACCCCCGATTACATTATGGAATAACAATGGTTGCTTTGTCTCACCTTTAAGGAACAATTATTATAAGATGAGGCTAACAATGAATAACAGCGTACATAAACCGACATCTGAAGACTGAGAAACAAGTTTCGGGTCAATCCGATTTAGTATAAGAAAGTTACGAGCGTTTGAAGTATAGAACCTTCTACGAACGTTTCAGAAGTCATTTTTGGAAAATCAGGGCATTGATCATATCAAGTACCTTTAAACAAGAAATCATTCTTATCATAGTCATCATAGAAATATTCTCATCCTCGACATCATCAATGTCATTGTAAAACATATCCATTGTTATTGTCATAAGATCTTACAAAATCATAAACCTCTGTTTTGGTAGAATACGGACACTTTGGAAAAACATTTATGAGTTATTGGGAAGAGAATCATGCCTTGCAATCATGAACATCTAACTTTTGAAAAACAAGTAAGATATGGAAACAATTATGAAATCATAACATCGGGATCATGCCTTTGAAAGAAAGGGACAAGCCTTAACATACCTGCTCCACGTCCTATTAGCTACGCTTAATTGTCCAAGCTCGCTATCGCTAGTCTACATTCAAGAATATTGACGCAATCATTATATTCATCACCATATACTTCTCTTAATCCTTCAAATGAATTCATTTATAATCTGCCGAAATTTCGGCAGCATCTCCCCTGTAAATACACCATCCCCGAGAATCTAACTCGGCCCAAGTCATCAATCAACAATCCGAGAATTCAACTCGGCCAAAGTCATCAATCAACAATCCGAGAATTCAACTCGGCCAAACTATCAACAACAATACCAACAATCGTGCCAACAACATCAACAATCAATTCAAGACGCATTCTAACATTAACAGCCTTTGTCATACAATTTAACGACATTTCATTTATATTCAATTCAATTCACATAACATTCAAAACGACTCAATCAACATACTACTTCACCCGAAACCTTCCAATTCTAACAAGGACAATAACAACCTATTTCCTTCTTTCAAATTCAATCACAACAACCCAACTTACAATCTTCCAAACAAATGTCTCACTTCCAAATTCATGAATTCCACCAACATTTTACATTAACAACTTCATTCATACAAATATAAGAATTCATGCTAGTGTCACATTAACTTCCACCACGACACCACAACGATTACAACTTCATTTCAAGCCATTAAATCCTCATTTTACATCATGGAATCCACACCACAACAATCAAACTACTAAATAAAATCAATTCATTTGTTCTACACAATGCAACTATATTCGGCCAACACCCCAACATACCAAATTCATATTTCGTGAACTTCATCCATTTCCACATACTACAATACTCACAAATCGTCCCCAATACATGTAAAAGAAGATGGAACACATACCTTTCTTCACTTATCTTCTTGGCTTGGCTAAGTTCACAACTTGCACAACAAATGCTTTACTTACTCCAACAATCACTCCATGTTGATTAGGGCCTTCAAATTAGTTGGAATACTAGAAGAAAATAATTTTTCTTGATCAATTTTCATGGCATCATTTTCCCTAGCCATGGCCGAATATGGCCCTTCTTTTTCTCCAAGTTTTCTTGAATTTTCATGAAACTTATGTCTTGCTTGGTAAGCTCTCTCTCATATATATATATAGCTCCTTCCAATGACATGTAGACACATGCCCTCTTCTTGAAGTTTCTTAAGAATAAAAAAAAGATGACTAATTGTTTTATTAGTCTTCACTTTTCCATATATATATATACCCCACCGCCAAAGTGGCCTTCTTCAAGAATTTTCTTGAACATTTTGTGAAATTCTCATTTTGCCCCTAGACTTCCACAATGTTACCATAAGCCACTTTGCGAATTTTCCCTTTTTTCCCTTAGGCTCTCTCAATATTTCCATTCTAATAATGTTCATAAATAATATTCATAACCAACTTGTACATTAAAATAATTTTGGAAGATGGTCATTCCCTTAACTTACCACGACTACCTTGAAATCTCCGAACATACAAAATACGGGATATAACATCCTCCCCCCCTTTAGATCATTCATCCTAGAATGTTCAACTGATCTTATGGGGTGTCATAACACTTCGGGAGGGTCCCTTTTATAGTCGTTCTTCTCTTTATGCCCATTCCTTATCCCTCACCCTATTCTCCTTGTACTCGAACTCCTGGGTCTTTACACGAGTCCTCATTCCACGTCATGGGTTTCCTTTTCTAGTACTTGAAAATATTGTGATCCCTTTTTGGCCTAACATAATATGGTCTCCCCCCCCCCCCCCCTTTAAGGGGCTCATTATATGCCAACAGTCCTTTTATGAAGTCTTCATTTATACCTTATTCCTCATCTCTCTTTCCAACTCTGTGCATAACATATCGAAACTTCTTATCCCAAGTTTTTCTTTTTCTTTCTGTCTATGTCATCCCTTTGTCCCCATTTCCATACCTTTCCATCCACTATTCGTCCTTTCACTTGCTTAGCTCACTTGCTTGTAATTCTTCTTAGCTACGCGTTTGCCCTGCCGCTGGGCGTCCATATTTTTTCGAGCGTCCTACTACTTTTACCCTCAGCTTAGAATCCTTACAGTTTACACTCTCTTTATCCTCGTTCATCGAACCCTTAACTATATTTATGATGTTATGACCGGGCGGTCTCCCCCGCATGTTCCTTGCATTTCATTCCATTTCCTCTAGTATCAGATCTTTCAGACCTCGCCTGAATTCTCATTCCATTCCATTAATTTCCAAATCAACAATGTCGACCCATTATCCTTTTTCTTTCCTTGGTGCGTACTCGGGTTCCTACTATTACCTAGTTAAAGTATTCTTTTTACTCCTATGGTTAGAGATTTCCAATTGCCATACGCCTAAATGCTCTCCTCTTCCTTGGACCATCCCATTAGTATACTTCCCCTACTTTCATCCTTAACCTTCCTTAGGTTCCTTCCTCCTCGAACACTTTTCTCCTCTTTCCATTTGTGGCATCGGCTCTGAAGTTCGTGAAATTTTTACTTTAAAGTCGCAAGTCCGTTCTATTCTTGAGTCATTCTTTCGGCAGAAAGTCCCCCTTCATGTCCCAGGCAACTACATTAATTCAGCTGCACATTTTATTCCTTTATATACCTTTCAAGGGCCGGAATCTTCTAACATCGTCACAAGGCTTAATCATTCTTTTCTCTTACCTTACATTCCTTGTCTCAATCACTATTCCTTTAGCCTCACTTATTGAAATTTGTTCTCGAACCTCATATACTCCTCTTTTGTTCCATGTTGCCATACTTTATCCTTTTCACGTGCCTACCTTTGAATTTTTATCCAAATAGTCTCGTGCTTTGCCGGTAATTTCTCTCGGGAGCTTCACTTACTGAGGTTTCTTACCTTTCACCTCCTTCCGACACTTTGATCTTTTTGTTTTCCATCTATTCACTGTCTTTCTTTTCCAAATATCGTTATACTAGAATTTTCGATCTTAACCTGTAGTAAAAATAATAGCAGCTTACCTCATAACACTGGTACCATTTATTTTTGCCGTCCCTCGAACTTCGGTACCCTTGCGTGATCAATGCCTTCCTTACCGTAGCACCGGTTGTTGGAACTCACATGTCCACCGATACAATCATATGTGGGATATCCTACGCATTCATATATATATATATATATATATATTTATTATCAACTAGTCCATAGAATACTTCCAAACGCTATTCAAGCCTATCCAAATTTCCAGAGCTGTGACGCACTTTCTGTCGCTTCTCCAGTCTAGCCTACCTTGTTTTACGCGACCTCTTAAGGTTTCCGGCCATTCCGTATACTCTAGTTTCCCTTAGGCCACTCTAGCTTCTCATTTGTCTCCTATGTCTGGAAATATAGAATTTCTTGCATACTTCCCAGGGGGTCACCCATCCTAAAATTGCTCCCACCTTAGCACGCTTAACGTCGAAACTTCGATGGAATCCAGTGCCTTAATGCTGATATAATCGCGTCCACTTCCTCGCATGACCTTTATTACATGATCTGGAGCAAATCGAAGTCTTACTGATTTCGAGACATTTCCATAACACGTCCTTCCCTTTACAATTACTATTTTACCCTTCACCTTCGTGTATCACTACCTTTCGTCCTAGATTCCCAAATTCCTGATGGTAACAAATTTGCCTTTGTCGCCGTTACTTACGCATACCCGATTATCAGCCAGTTCGGACTTCCACTCACCATCCTTACCTAATAATCCACAGCAAGACTAATTGTCGACTTTCTCTGAATCCTTTAGCAGACCTTACCCCTACTAAGCCTCGAACGTTATCCATTTTAATCCTCTTGGCTGCTAATCGTCTTTCTCGCTATTATTCTTCGTGTCATACCAAATCCATACCCTTTCTGAAACAACTCATCCCACTTATCGTCCGTTTACGATATTTCCTTTCCACGCTTCCTTCTGTTGGACGTACTTAACTAAATGACCTGATTTTTGAATAATTCCGACAGGATCTCCTTTGCAGTCCTTACTATTCCAAATCTGTACGCAGCAAATATCGACAATACCTTACAGGGCATACATACGTATACGACACATCTCAGCCATCCAGAGCCTCCAGTTTCAGGTAACAGAAAAGAATATCAATACTTACCCCTGTGACTTTCCATATCACTTCTCACCTTCTTCCGTCGTAGGTAAGGCTTGTATAAGGAATTCCATTTTCCTATGACTTGGCTCTATCGCACGATCTAAGACTAAAGAAGGTCAACAATCCCTAGATGCCCCACAGCCTCCTGTTTATAAAAGTGTCCGGCTTCACACCCACAAACAGGACTCTACTGGACACGACTTTGCAGACAACCCCTAGGACAACCTGCTCTGATACCACTTTGTCACACCCCGATCTTACTAGGGTGTGATGGGCACCCGACCCCATATTCTGAGCCGAGCGAACCCTCTGACTCTTATTACATACATACTCTTTTCGGACTTTCAAATCAAATAAGCATAAAACTCATAATAAGGTTTTCAGAAACTTTCTTTCGCTGTTCTCAAATCAAACAAAATCTGTGGTTATGTAGAATCTGTAACATAATATATAAAGACACATCGGCTGGTGGAGCCACTTTCAAGACTGACATACCACACCCACGACTCTGTCTGCAAAGTCTCTAACTTCGAACAAGACATCATAGCATAGTACTCTGACCCGGCAGCACTCCAGAGCAAATGGAGCTTGCTAACTCAGCTGGATCATCTTCTATAATAGCTTCTACTCATCTGGGTGTACCTGCGCGGCATGAAACGCAGCCCCCGAAGAAAGGGGGTCAGTACGAGTAATGTACTGAGTATGTAAGGCATGAATAGTAACATAGTATGGGATGTAATTGTAAATCATAACAGGATGGAAATACAGAGCATATCATGAGGTAAAAGCGTAACCTGTATATCTGAGTGCCTCTTAGGGCGGATGCCATGCATGCTTGGCTTTCTTTGAAAAACATTTCTTCTTCATATAGAAAATAGAACATATCATAGCGCCGAACAACATCGGCTCCCCACATATGTCCCGCGTACGGGATGATAAGTTACGCCAACTGACCAGGTGGCAATGCGTCTATAGTGCCACATATGTCCCTTTTCCCCATATTCCCCATATACATATATCATATAAGCAGCATGCATGAGAGCCCAAAGAAAGTCATGTATCCATCGGAGTGACGTAAGGTCGGTAACCTCCGATTACATTATGGAATAACCATGGTCGCTTTGTCTCACCTTGAGGAACAATTATTATTAGATGAGACTAACAACGAATAACAGCGTACATAAACCGACATCTGAAGACTCAGAAACAAATTTCGGGTCAATCCGATTTAGTATAAGAAAGTTATGAGCGTTTGAAGTACAGAACCTTCTACGAACGTTTCAGAAGCCATTTTTGGAAAATCAGGGCATTGATCATATCAAGTACCTTTAAACATGAAATCATTCTTATCATAGTCATCATAGAAATATTCTCATCCTCGACATCATCAATGTCATTGTAAAACATATCCATCGTTATTGTCATAAGATCTTACAAAATCATAAATCTCTGTTTTGGTAGAATACGGACACTTTGGAAAAACATTTATGAGTTATTGGGAAGAGAATAATGCCTTGGAATCATGAACATCTGACTTTTTAAAAACAAGTAAGATATGGAAACAATTATGAAATAATAACATCGGGATCATGCCTTTGAAAGAAAGGGACAAGCCTTAACATACCTGCTCCACGTCCTATTAGCTACGCTTAATTGTCCAAGCTCGCAATCGCTAGTCTACATTCAAGAAGATTGACGCTGTTATATCCCGTATTTTTTAACGTCGGATTATTTGTAAGCTGAGGTGGGGCCCACACGTCAAGATTTTTTTTGGAACATGTGACAAGCTATATGAATCACATATGTGAAGTTAAACACAACTCATGAAGGACCCTTGGGCAAAATCAAAGTGGAAGCCCTCCAAACGAATATGTTTAAGAAAACGTTTCCGGGTGACCTGACTTGGAGGGGAAAAAACGGTATTATAAGTTTGGAATTTGGAAAAATACCAAGAGATAGAAGTTATAGATAATTGGATTGGCTTTCCAACCATAGGTCGTGGGTTCCTAGGTGAAGCCGATACAAGGAGATATGGACGTTTTAAGGTCGAAAGGTCAGTGGGCTATGCCCAACTCGGGACCAACCGGTTTGGCCCAAGAAAAATGAAAAGAAAAAAAAAATGAGGCCCAAGTTTAAGAGGGTGGCCGGCCAAATCCATGGCCCAAACCCACAAAAAAATTAATGAATTTTCCATGTGTTAAAATAGATGAAAGGGACCATATATTATCACTTATCCATTAGAATTTTCAAGAAACGCAAAAGATGAAGAACAAAAACAAAGGGCCATTTCGACCAAGACCCATGGAAATTGAGTACCTTAAATCTTGTTCCAAAAATTATTTTCTTGTAGTATTCCTACCAATTCAAGTACCCTCTACAACGTGGTATGATTATTTCGGAAGATGGTTCATCCGTTTCATCGTTTCCGCACTTTGGTTAAGTGAAGAAGATTGGAGAAAAAGGTAAGAATTCATTCCATGTTATTATGTTATGAAGGTTTATTTGTGTTGTAGTATGTACAAATTAGTAGAAAGTATGGAAATATGGAAGTTTACAAAGTGGGTATGTAAGTTGGCATGTAGTCGTGTGTGTATGTATGTTATATACGTATGGTGAGTTAAATTTATGTTTTATTCCAGTTGTGAGTATGATGGAATTCATATTGAGAATGAAAGTTGAATGAATTTGGTTGAAGTTGGAAATATAGGTATTGGCCGTGTGGTATATGGAGATTAGAATGGGAATGAATTAATTTTGTTTAATATGTTGGTTGTGTTGTTGTGATCCTTATAATGTAAAGGAAGGTAATATGATTTAAGTTGGCATTGAAATGGAATGTAAAAGGTTATGTCATTCTAATATGATTTTATGATATTGTGGAAATGAAGTCGTAAGGTGTAAAGTATGATGATTGTTGATGAAGTTGGAAGATAGAAACATGTTATGAAAATGTTTGTTAAAGATTAGAAGTTTTGGTGGAATTATGACTTTGGTGGAAAGCTTGTATATTGTGTATAACTTGTGAATATTTTGTGGAATTGATATGAAATGCTTCCAAATTATATTGTGATGATCTTGATTAATGATGAATGTGAAACCCTTGAGATTTGTTTGGAAATTTGAAGTTGAAATGGAAGAATCGCACTATGTTAGAAAGGGAACTAGTTGTGCAATATTGTGTCTTGTAGTTATTGTTGTTGTTGTTAGTGTTGTTATTGGGTTGTTGTTGATTGTTTTGGCCGAGTTGAATTCTCGGGGATGCTATATGTATAGGGGCAATGCTGCCCAAATTTCTGTAGAAAAGTGTTGATTTGATATTTAAGTCCTAAAGTCTTAGGGTTAACATTTGGTAAATGTGACCATTTGTAGATTTTGGACGAAACGGGAAGTGAACTTGGAAAGGCGTAAAAAGCATAAAAGGTATGTAAAGCTATCCCAATTCTTCTTTTGGCATGTCCTAGATGTACTAGGATCGGATTCGAGCCTCGGGAAATATTCTGTCTTTCGGAATCCGCGTTTCAAATTGTCCCTTTTTCATTCACTGGAATTGAACCCTATAAGTATGCTTTGTTAAAGAATTGTGTAAACATCCGTAAATTGTCTAGAAAGTTATGAAATGTCCCTAGGACCTCCATAGGTGAATCCATAAGCTTAATATACGTAATTTGAGCCCACCGCTTCGGTTGTCCCGAGGTGGGCCCACTATTTCCGACTTTACCCTTTTTGTGTTATAACTTAATTTCAAGTGGTTCTAAAGGAAACGCCTTAACTACTCTTCTAACTACCAATGATATTTATTCTAAATACTTTATTGAATCTCTGTAAAGGTATGATATTTTGTGTCTCATTTAGTCTCCCACTATTCCCGCTTTGCCTTTTAGTGTACTATTGCCTTATTTTCGAACAATATAAAATGAAACGTTTTAACTATCCTTTTAACTACTAAGGAAAATTGTTTTAATGATTCCCTCGAGTCTGGTAAACTATTTTGGAATATGAAAATGATCCCTGAAGGATTATTCTTCTGTAACTCATTATGACATACGACATACACTTACTATGATTCTGTCCGATTTCATTGGTTTGATTTGTCATCCGATATGCCTCATTGAGTCTCTGGAAATATATGGTATTTTTATTGCATTTAGTTTCTCACTACTCCATTCGTGGATGCCTCAATGTTTCCCCCACTGAGCCCGGGCCAGGATATGTTGTCAAGCGTATTCCACTGCATTGTTCGCCGTGCCTCGATGTGAGGGGGCAGGTATATATGTACATGGGTTGTGGAGTATGTTGTGCCATGTACACACATTCTGATATGATATGATCTGATATGGCCATCTGATATGATATGTTATGTTACTGGGTTATCCCCTATTCTGCTCCTTATGTGTGGTGGCACCAGCGTCGGGGGTGGCCACGTTCTGTTTGCCGAGTCCCTTGGCAGGGGTCGGATATGATATGGTATATGTTTCTGTACACACTCCTCATGTTTTGAAAATATGCATTTGATACTTCGAATGTTACACTCACTTCTCTGTAAGTTCTGTTTCGGTTATGATCTTGTTCCGTAATGGGACCAGGTACGACATATGTTTTCAGCGAATACTATTTATGCTATATGATCAGCATTTTGCTAATCTGGATATTCAGTTCATTTTCTGTATCTTCTGCTTCGATTATGACTTTGTTTACTACGTTCCGTGCTTTACATACTCAGTACATATTTCGTACTGACCCCCTTCCTTCGGGGGCTGCGTTTTCATGCCGCGCAGGTACAGACGACAGATTTGCTGACCCGCCTGCCTAGGACATCTATTCTGCTATTTTTGGAGTGCTCTTTTGTCCAGAACCTACATATTGGTACAGTCTGCTGCTATTGTATATATGTATGCTATTCAGGGGTATGACGGGGCCCTGTCCCGTCTTATGATTCTGTTATAATCTGTAGAGGTCTGTAGACATACTTGTGTGGGTTTTGTATATGTTTTGGGATGATATGATCTGTGACAGCCTTATCGGCTCCCTTGTACTATGTCGGTTCATTTATGATGATTACTAACGCCAATTGACTTTTACATTTAAACATATTCTGCTGATATGCTAGTCTGGGTTATTGGGTACGTTTGGGTGTCCAGCATGGACACTAGTCGCGGCCTACGGAGTTGGGTCGTTACAAAAGTGGTATCAGAGCGGTTCGTCCTCGGAGTGTCTACAGACCATGTCTAGTAGAGTCTTGTTTATCGGTGTGTTGTGCACCACATCTATAAACAGGAGGCTACAGGACATTTAGGGTGTTACCTTTCTTTGAATCTTAGATCGTGCGATAGAGCCAGCTGTAGGAAATGAATTCCTTTTTTTTACTAACCTCTGATTTCAGCTGGAGAACGGTATCGACGTAAGACAGTGACTGATGATATTGGAAGCTACACAGTACAAAGGTAAGTAATGGTATGAAAGATGTATGCTGGGTAAGGTGTTTGAAATACGATTGAAACATGAAGCTGAAGATTGGAAAGAAAAAAATAAACAGGAAAGTGTAGTAGGTGCAGTTTGAGTTGGGCATGTGAGGTAAGCCTCGGCATCTTTATACTTTTATTTGAAATTGTTAGCCCCATGTGGCTATGATGCGATATGATATGATATGATATGTATATACGTATATGTGTTGGCCCTGTGAGGCATGGTTGGTGTTTCCTGTGTACAGGTTTTGGGATAGTAAGAAATACAGAGGAACCTCTGCCCAAATTTTTCTAGGAATATGAAGAGGAAAATGAGATATAAATTCTTAACATGTCTTGAGGGTCGATACCGATAGGGCAAACCTACTGTGTTGGATTAAAGTTTAAGAGAAACCCTCCATGTCATTTGTAAGAAGCATTACCCTTATTTGGAAAATTTTATCTCGAGAAAGTATATATGAGTATCAAATTCGCAATTTATTTAAATGGACTAGAAATATGTTCCAACCCCCTTTTGCTTTAGCACAGCCCATGTGAAGGGAGAAATATGTGGAAGGGCAAAAATGTCCAACGATCAAGTTTCCTCTAATTGAAAGGATACAAAGTGTATGACAAGCAGTCGGGAATTGAGTGGTTCGCTCACGACTCAAATATATATAATATATATACATGGAGGTAAATATTGAAGACGATATAGTCAGAAAAATAAAAGAATTCTCGCTAGGTCGGGGTGGACCCGCTACGAGAACGTTCTGAAAAGCTGTCAAGACCCCGACTTGTCTTAAATTGCGTGACAGAGGACGTGCGGGGCAATTGGTGTACTTATATCCGCCTTAACGTGCTTAAATGCATTAAAGTTGTAAGGTTAAGTGTGCCAGGGCCAGAGCAATTCTGGGATGGGTGACCCCCTTGGAAATGTACAAATATGTTCGCAAACATAGATATAAGAGACGAATAGGAAATTCGGGGTAACCTAAAGGGAATTAGGATATGTGGAAAGGTAAGAAACTTTATAGGGGTCACACGAGCTGAGACGGATTAGATTGCTAAAAAGGAAGAAAAAGCAGCGCAGCTCTGAAATTAGAGTAAATTTGAACGAGTGATTGAAGATGTATTGTAAAAAAAATGGCAGTGATATATATATACGTATGTGTAGCCCCCCCCCCCCCCCCCCCCAATTTATGATATGTCGATTGATTGGTGAACCCTAATAGCCAGTGTTGTAATATATGGAAAACATTAACTGGACAGAATTTACGAGAAAAGGGGAAAGGTATGGTATAGATGTTACGAAGTAGACTGATATTTATTTTGCTACCGGTTGAGATTGGAAGATTCTAATACAACGATGTTTGGAAAGAAAAGAGAATAATTGAGTGGAAGGTAATGAGATCAAAATGTCACAAAAAAAGTGAACCGTAAGAAACGTAATTAAGCGGAGCCTCTAAAAGAGTCGACGGGCAAAGCACGAAGTTAATTGCGAAACAGAACTAAAATGAAATAGCGTAGGGCAAAGGAAAACTTATGGCATGAAATGATGAATCATGTGAAGATCGAATTATTCGATTATCGAGAAAATAGAACGACAGATAAAGAATGGGTATGAAGGAAGAAGGTGATTACTAAGATATAAACAGCAACATTAAGTATATTACTTGAGTGCCAGCTATCAGATAAGGTTGTGTACTATATAATTGTGATTCTGTTAAGGTCTTGTACGGAGAAAATCAAGTTGTAGGTTAGAAAGAAAAGATATGGCGGCATTACTTACATGGGGTCCGCGTTGATATCTATCTAGACCCTAAGATCCCCCAGTATATATATTTCAAGAAAAAGGAGCTGAATTCGCGGCAGAGAAGATGGTTCGAATTATTGAAAGATTATGATGTTAATATTTTGTACCACCCTAGAAAAGCTAACGTTGTGGCATACACACTTAGTCGTCAATCTATGGACGGCTTGACCGGCGTACATTCAGAAACAAAGAATTGGTTTGTAAAACTCATCAGTCAGCTAGCCTTGGAGTCCGTTTGGTCGATTTAGAAGATATTGAAATTTTTGTCCGAGAAGTTGCTGAATCATCGATTATGGAAGAGGTAAAACAACGCCAGTTCGAGGATTCTATTCCGGTATGGTACAGAGATACAACCTTTGATAAGGAAAGGACCCATTTTGAGGTCTCACCCGGTAGGGTGTTAGTATACAGAGGCAGATTATGTGTGCCTAACGTTGCAGGGCTGCGACGGCTAATTATGGGCGAAGCGCATAATATTCAGTATTCTGTTTATCCTGAATCCACTAAAATGTACCATGACCTCAGATGTCTATATTGGTCGGATGTCATGAAATGGGATATCGCAGAGTTCGTCGTCCAGTGCCCAAATTGTCAGTAGGCCAAAATTGAACATCAGAAGCCGGGTGGACTATTGCAGGAAATGGAAATTCTGACCTAGAAATCGGGGATAATTCATAGGGACTTCATTACAGGTTTGCCTCGCACGCCACGGAAGTATGATTTCCATATGGGTTACTGTGGATAGGCTGACAAAAAAATCAGTCCATTTTCTTCCCGTCAGAACCACTTATTTTGCTGAGGATTATGCCAGGCTAGGTATTAAAGACATAGTGAGGCTCCGCAGAGTTCCTATATCTATCATCACTGACAGAGGTGCTCAATTTACGACTAATTTCTGGAGATTTGTTTTCAGGAAGGATTAGGGGCTCAGGTAAGTCTGAGCACAATATTCCATCTTCAGAGCGGCGGACAGGCCGAGCACACTATACAGACGCTAGAAGATATGTTGCGGGCCTGTATTATTGAACTCAGAGGTAGCCGGGACGATCATCTGTCGTTGATCGAGTTTGCTTATAATGACAGCTACGATTCTAGCTTAATACGAGGCTTTGTATGGCAGAAAATGCAGGTCACCGATCGGCTGGTTCGATTTCGGCGAAACAGAGTTAATCGGTCCCGATATGATCCAGCAGGCCGTTGATAAGGTGAAACTCATCTGAGAAAGATAATTAGCAGCCCAGAGTCGACAGAGATCGTATGCTGACAAACGGCGTCGACCCTTAGAGTTCCAGGTCGGCGATTGGGTATTTTTGAAAGTATCGCCTATGAGAGGCGTAATGCGATTCGGAAAAAAGAGTAAGCTCAGTCCGCGATATATCGGACCCTATCAGATTATTTGAAAGATTAGGAATGTCTCCTACGAGTTAGATTTACCATCTGATTTGGAAGCGGTACATCTGGCATTTCATGTATCTATGCTCCGCGAATGTGTTGGTGGTCCTCCTAGAATATTTCCAGCAAATAATATTCGGGTGACGGAGGAACTATCGTACGAAGAGCAACCTGTAGCCATTCTGGATTGCCAGGTAAGGAGATTGCCGAATAAAGATGTAGCTTCCGTTAAGGTGTTGTGGCAGAACGATAACAGGGAATAGATGACCTGGGAAACTGAAGAGAAAATCAAGAAGAAATATCCTTACTTGGTTGTATTCAATAATGAATGTGTATCACATGAGCCGACGATAAAAATAAACTCCCCCGAAGTATTTACAGACCCTATAAGACTAATCTAACATTCGAGGACGAATGTTCTAAAGGGGGGGAGGATGTTATATCCCGTATTTTTGAACGTCCGATTATTTGTAAGCTGAGGTGGGGCCCACACGTCAAGATTTTTTTTGGAACATGTGACAAGCTATATGAATCACATATGTGAAGTTAAACACAACTCATGAAGGACCCTTGGGCCAAATCAAAGTGGAAGCCCTCCAAACGAATATTTTTAAGAAAACGTTTCCGGGTGACCTGACTTGGAGGGGAAAAACCGGGATTATAAGTTTGGAATTTGGAAAAATACCAAGAGATAGAAGTTATATATATTTGAATTAGCTTTCCAACCATAGGTCGTCGGTTCCTAGGTGAAGTCGGTACAAGGAGATATGGACGTTTTAAGGTCGAAAGGTCAGTGGGCTATGCCCAACTCGGGACCAACCGGTTTGGCCCAAGAAAAATGAAAAGAAAAAAAAATGAGGCCCAAGTTTAAGAGGGTGGCCGGCCAAATCCATGGCCCAAACCCACAAAAAAATTAATGAATTTTCCATGTGTTAAAATAGATGAAAGGGACCATATATTATCACTTATCCATTAGAATTTTCAAGAAACAAAAAAGATGAAGAACAAAAACAAAGGGCCATTTCGGCCAAGACCCATGGAAATTGAGTACCTTAAATCTTGTTCCAAAAATTGTTTTCTTGTAGTATTCCTACTAATTCAAGTGCCCTCTACAACGTGGTATGATTATTTCGGAAGATGGTTCATCCGTTTCATCGTTTCCGCACTTTGGTTAAGTGAAGAAGATTGGAGAAAAAGGTAAGAATTCATTCCATGTTATTATGTTATGAAGGTTTGTTTGTGTTGTAGTATGTAGAAATGAGTAGAAAGTATGGAAATATGGAAGTTTGCAAAGTGGGTATGTATGTTGGCATGTAGCCGTGTGTGTATGTATGTTATATACGTATGGTGAGTTAAATTTATGTTGTATTCTAGTTGTGAGTATGATGGAATTCATATTGAGAATGAAAGTTGAATGAATTTGGTTGAAGTTGGAAATATAGGTATTGGCCGTGTTGTATATGGAGATTAGAATGGGAATGAATTAATTTTGTTTAATATGTTGGTTGTGTTGTTGTGATCCTTCTAATGTAAAGGAAGGTAATATGATTTAAGTTGGCATTGAAATGGAATGTAAAAGGATATGTCATTCTAATATGATTTTATGATATTGCGGAAATGAAGTCGTAAGGTGTAAAGTATGATGATTGTTGATGAAGTTGGAAGATAGAAACATGTTATGAAAATGTTTGTTAAAGATTAGAAGTTTTGGTGGAATTATGATTTTGGTGGAAAGCTTGTATATTGTGTATATCTTGTGAATATTTTGTGGAATTGATATGAAATGCTTCCAAATTATATTGTGATGATCTTGATTAATGATGAATGTGAAACCCTTGAGATTTGTTTGGAAATTTGAAGTTGAAATGGAAGTATCGCACTATGTTAGAAAGGGAACTAGTTGTGCCATATTGTGTCTTGTAGTTATTGTTGTTGTTGTTATTGGGTTGTTGTTGATTGTTTTGGCCGAGTTGAATTCTCGGGGATGCTATATGTATAGGGGAAATGCTGCCTAAATTTCTGTAGAAAAGTGTTGATTTGATATTTAAGTCCTAAAGTCTTAGGGTTAACATTTGGTAAATGTGACCATTTGTAGATTTTGGACGAAACGGGAAGTGAACTTGGAAAGGCGTAAAAAGCATAAAAGGTATGTAAAGCTATCCCAATTCTTCTTTTGGCATGTCCTAGATGTACTAGGATCGGATTCAATCCTCGGGAAATATTCTGTCTTTCGGAATCCGCGTTTCAAAATGTCCCTTTTTCATTCACTGGAATTGAACCCTATAAGTATGCTTTGTTAAAGAATTGTGTAAACTTCCGCAAATTGTCTAGAATGTTATGAAATGTCCCTAGGACCTCCGTAGGTGACTCCATAAGCTTAATATACGTAATTTGAGCCCACCGCTTCGGTTGTCCCGAGGTGGGCCCACTATTTCCGACTTTACCCTTTTTGTATTATAACTTAATTTCAAGCGGTTCTAAAGGAAACGCCTTAACTACTCTTCTAACTACCAATGATATTTATTCTAAATACTTTATTGAATCTCTGTAAAGGTATGATATTTTGTGTCTCATTTAGTCTCCCACTATTCCCGCTTTGCCTTTTAGTGTACTATTGCCTTATTTTCGAACAATATAAAATGAAACGTTTTAACTATCCTTTTAACTACTAAGGAAAATTGTTTTAATGATTCCCTCGAGTCTGGTAAACTATTTTGGAATATGAAAATGATCCCTGAAGGATTATTCTTCTGTAACTCATTATGACATACGACATACACTTACTATGATTCTGTCTGATTTCATTGGTTTGATTTGTCATCCGATATGCCTCATTGAGTCTCTGGAAATATATGGTATTTTTATTGCATTTAGTTTCTCACTACTCCATTCGTGGATGCCTCAATGTTTCCCCCACTGAGCCCGGGCCGGGATATGTTGTCAAGCGTATTCCACTGCATTGTTCGCCGTGCCTCGATGTGAGGGGGCAGGTATATATGTACATGGGTTGTGGAGTATGCTGTGCCATGTACACACATTCTGATATGATATGATCTGATATGACCATCTGATATGATATGTTATGTTACGAGGTTATCCCCTATTCTGCTCCTTATGTGTGGTGGCACTAGCGTCGGGGGGTGGCCACGTTCTGTTTGCTGAGTCCCTTGGCAGGGGTCGGATATGATATGGTATATGTTTCTGTACACACTCCTCATGTTTTGAAAGTATGCATTTGATACTTCGAATGTTACACTCACTTCTCTATAAGTTCTGTTTCGGTTATGATCTTGTTCCGTAATGAGACCAGGTACGACATATGTTTTCAGCGAATACTATTTATGCTATATGATCAACATTTTGCTAATCTGGATATTCAAGTCATTTTCTATATCTTATGCTTCGATTATGACTTTGTTTACTACGTTCCGTGCTTTACATACTCAGTACATATTTCGTACTGACCCCCTTCCTTCGGGGGCTGCGTTTTCATGCCGCGCAGGTACAGACGACAGATTTGCTGACCCGCCTGCCTAGGACATCTATTCTGCTATTTTGGGAGTGCTCTTTTGTCCAGAGCCTATATGTTGGTACAGTCTGTTGCTATTGTATATATGTATGCTATTCAGGGGTATGACAAGGCCCTGTCCCGTCTTATGATTCTGTTATAATCTGTAGAGGTCTGTAGACATACTTGTGTGGGTTTTGTATATGTTTTGGGATGATATGATCTGTGACGGCCTTATCGGCTCCCATGTACTATGGCGGTTCATTTATGATGATTACTAACGCCAATTGACTTTTACATTTAAAAATATTCTGCTGATATGCTAGTCTGGGTTATTGGGTACGTTTGGGTGTCCAGCACGGACACTAGTCGCGGCCTACGGAGTTGGGTCGTTACAGACGCAATCATTAGATTCATCACCATATGCTTGTCTTAATCCTTCAAATGAATTCATTTATAATCTGTCGAAATTTCGGCAGCATCTCCCCTGTAAATACACCATCCCCGAGAATCTAACTCGGCCCAAGTCATCAATCAACAATCCGAGAATTCAACTCGGCCAAACTATCAACAACAATACCAACAATCGTGCCAACAACATCAACAATCAATTCAAGATGCATTCTAACATTAACAGCCTTTGTCATACAATATAACGACATTTCATTTATATTCAATTCAATTCACATAACATTCAAAACGACTCAATCAACATACTACTTCACCCGAAACCATCCAATTCCAACAAGGACAATAACAACCTATTTCCTTCTTTCAAATTCAATCACAACAACCCAACTTACAATCTTCTAAACAAATGTCTCACTTCCAAATTCATGAATTCCACCAACATTTTACATTAACAACTTCATTCATACAAATATAAGAATTCATGCTAGTGTCACATTAACTTCCACCACGACACCACAACGATTACAACTTCATTTCAGGTCATTAAATCCCCATTTTACATCATGGAATCCACAACACAACAATCAATTCTACTAAATAAAATCAATTCATTTGTTCTACACAATGCAACTATATTCTGCAAACACCCCAACATACCATATTCATATTTCATTAACTTACTCCATTTCCACATACTACAATACTCACAAATCATCCACAATACATGTAAAAGAAGATGGAACACATACCTTTCTTCACTTATCTTCTTGGCTTAGCTAAGTTCACAACTTGCACAACAAATGCTTTACTTACTCCAGCAATCACTCCATGTTGATTAGGGCCTTCAAATTAGTTGGAATACTAGAAGAAATAATTTTTCTTGATCAATTTTCATGGCATCATTTGCCCTAGCCCTGGCCGAATATGGCCCTTTTTTTTCTCCTAGTTTTCTTGAATTTTCATGACATTTATGTCTTGCTTGGTAAGCTCTCTCTCATATATATATATATATATATATAGCTCCTTCCAATGACATGTAGACACATGCCCTCTTCTTGAAGTTTCTTAAGAATAAAAAAAAGATGACTAATTGTTTTATTAGTCTTCACTTTTCCATATATATATACCCCACGGCCAAAGTGGCCTTCTTCAAGAATTTTCATGACCATTTTGTGAAATTCTCATTTTGCCCCTAGCCTTCCACAATATTACTATAAGCCACTTTGCGAATTTTCCCTTTTTGCCCTTAGCCTCTCTCAATATTTCCATTCTAATAATGTTCATAAATAATATTCATAACCAACTTGTACATTAAAATAATTTTGGAAGATGGTCATTGTTATATCCCGTATTTTTGAACCTCGGAGAATCTGCTGGGGTGGGGCCCACATACCGAGATTTTTTTTTGGAACATCTGAAAAGTCATATGAATCACATATGTAAAGTTAAACACAACTCATGAAGTACCTTTGGACCAAATCAAAGTGGAAACCCTCCAAACGAATATTTTTAAGAAAACGTTTTCGGGTGACCTGACTTTGGGGGGCAAAAACTGTATTGTAAGTTTGGAATTTCGAAAATACCTTGAAATAGAAGTTGTAGATAATTGAATTAGCTTTCCATCCATAGGTCGTGGGTTCCCAGGTGACGTCGGTACAAGGAGATATGAAGGTTTTAAGGTCGAAAGGTCAGTGGGCTAGGCCCAACTCGGGACCAACCGAGTTGGCCCAAAAAAATGAAAAAAAAATTCAGGCCCAAGTGAGGAGCCATTCGGCCATGGTCCATAAAAAGGATCCAAGCCCATGGAATTAAGTCATGTGGTCAATGAATAAAAGACCACTTAATCATCCAAATTCCGTAGAACTTTCAAGAGAAAGAATAGGAGGAAAAACAAGAGAAAAACAAGAACAAAAAGAGGGCATTTCGGGTTTGGCCATAGAAAAATCACCCCTCAAAATCTTGCCTCTAAAATTATTTTCTTGTTGAATTCCTACTAAATTAAGTGTCCTCTACAACTTGGTGTAATTGTTTTGGAAGAAGGAGCACTTATTTCTTCAAGTTGACAACTTGTTCAAGTGAAGAAGTTTGTAGAAAAAGGTAAGAATCAATTCCTTTTTCTTATGTTATGAAGGTTTGTTTATGTTGTGGTATGTGGAAATGAGTAGAAATTATGGAAATAAGGAAGTTTGCAAAGTGGGTATGTATATATATATGTAGCCATGGGTGTATATATGTTGTATACATATATGAGTTGAATTTTATGTTGCATTCTAGTTGTGGTTATGATGGAAATTATATTGGGAATGAAAGTTGAATGAATTTTGGTTGAAGTTGGAATATAGATGATTATGTCACTTTAGAATAATTTTGTGATATTATGGAAATGAAGTTGTTAAGATGTGAATTATGATTATGGTTGATGAATTTGGAAGTTGGAAATTTGTTATGAAGTTGTATGCCAAAGATTTGATGTTTTGCATAAGTTATGATTTTGGCGGAAGATTGTATATCATGTATATCGAGTGTATATCTTAAGGAAAACGATATGAAATGTTTCTAGAACTATATGGTGATGATCATGATGGTTGTTGAATATGAAATTATTGATCTTAGTTGAAAGTTGGGTTGAATTGAAGATTATGTCAACTTGTGAGAAAACTGACTAGTTGAAGGATATTTGTGTTTTTAATGTTCATTGTTGATATTGTTGTTGTCGTTTGGGTTGTTGTTGATGATTTATAGCCGAGTTGAATTCTCGGGGTGTCATATGTATAGGGGAAGTGCTGCCGAAATTTCGGTAGCCAAATATGCTTAAAGTTGAAATAATGGCATTAATAATTCACAATTGGTAAACTTGACCAATTGCAGTTTTTTGACGAAACGGGAAGTGAGTTTGGAAAGGCTTAAGGAGCGCGAAAGGTATGTAAAGCAACCCCAATTATTCCCTTGGCATGCCCCTAGTGTGTTAGGGTCGGATCCGGGCCTCGAAGGACCTCTTGGCCCTCGGAATCCGCAAGACAAAATTTCAGTTTTTCCTTCAGTAGAATTGAACCATTTTGATACGCTTTTTCTGAAATTATGCAATTTTGCTCTAAATTATTCAGAAAGTCATAGAATGTTTGTATAACCTTTTTAGGTTATACTATATGCTTAGAGGGCACAAGATGAGGCCACCCAGGGTTCAGTGTTCTTTTTGCGGCAGATACCATACGGGAGAGTGCTACAGAGCCACCGGTGCATGCTTTTCTTGTGGCCGTCAGGGCCATTCTGTGAGAGATTGCCCTAAAAGGGTAGTTCGGGTGGTGCAGCGCAGCCTACCGGATCAGCCGCTGGGTCTTCATCGTCGTCAGTGGCTATGCGCCTTACGGGGCAGGGTTTTCCAGCACCAGCAGGTCGCGGCAGAGGACGTGGTGGAGCTTCTGGTATTAGCGGTCCTTCGAACCGCATTTATGCTTTGGCCAGCCTCCAGGATCAGGAGGCATCTCCTAATGTCGTTACAGGTACTTTATTGGTCTTCTCTCGGTTTGTGTATGCATTAATTGATCCAGGTTCGACTTTATCATATATTTCACCCCTTGTTGCCGGTAAAATTGGTATTATGTCTGAACCTATAGAGCCATTTGAGGTAGCCACGCCGATAGGGGATTTTGTTGTTGCGAAACAGGTTTATAAAGACTGTTCTGTGATCGTTTGTGACCGTGACACTAAGGCAGATCTGGTAGAGTTAGATATGACTGAATTTGATGTTATTATGGGTATGGATTGGCTAGCTTCCTGTTACGCTAATGTTGACTGCCAAAATAAGGTAGTTCGCTTCCAGTTTCCCGGGGAGCCAGTTATAAATTGGGCTGGTAATACAGTATCGCCGAAAAGTAAGTTTATTTCATACCTTAAGGCAAAGAAAATGATCAGAAAGGGTTATATCTATCATCTGGTTCGGGTGCAAGACTTGGACGCCGAGACGCCGACACTTCAGTCAGTCCCCGTGATTAATGAGTTTCCAGATGTTTTTCCCGACGAGCTTCCAGGTCTTTCTCCAGAGCGGGAGATAGATTTCTCTATTGACTTACTCCCAGACACTCAGCCTATCTCTATTCCTCCGTATAGAATGGCGCCTACAGAATTAAAGGAGTTGAAGGAGCAGCTGAAAGATTTGTTGGATAAGTGCTTCATCAGACCTAGTACTTCGCCTTGGGGAGCCCTGGTATTATTTGTGCGTAAGAAGGACGGGTCGCTGCGTATGTGTATTGATTATCGGCAGCTGAATAAGGTAACTATAAAGAATAAATACCCCCTCCCCAGGATTGATGATTTGTTTGATCAGCTGCAGGGCGCTAAGTGTTTTTCGAAGATAGATCTTCGATCCGGTTACCACCAGGTGCGAGTACGAGAGGCCGATATCCCTAAGACAACTTTCCGGACCCGATATGGGCATTACGAGTTCAGGGTTATGTCTTTTGGGCTGACAAATGCTCCCGCAGTATTCATGGATTTGATGAACCGGGTATTCAGGCCATTCTTGGATATGTTTGTAATTATATTCATTGATGATATCCTGGTTTATTCTCGGTCTGAGGCGGAGCACGCAGATCATCTGAGATCGGTATTAGGGGTACTCCGGCATCAGAAGTTATATGCGAAATTTTCTAAGTGCGAATTCTGGCTGTCTTCAGTGGCCTTCTTGGGGCATATTATTGCAGCTGATGGTGTCCGGGTGGACACACAGAAGATTCAGGCCGTGAAGAATTGGCCCAGACCTACGACGCCCACAGAGGTACGCAGTTTCCTGGGGTTAGCAGGTTATTACAGGAGGTTTGTGGAGAAGTTTGCTTCGATTTCAGCGCCTTTGACAAGGCTGACTCAGAAGGGAGCTAAGTTCCAGTGGTCTGACGCTTGTGAACGGAGCTTCCAGTTGCTGAAGGAGAAGCTGACTACAGCCCCAGTTCTGACTCTTCTAGAGGGACCGGACGGGTATGTTATTTATTGTGACGCTTCTGGCATGGGGTTAGGCTCTGTATTGATGCAGCACGGCAGAGTTATAGCGTATGCTTCCCGGCAGCTCAAAAAGCATGAGAAGAATTATCCTAGCCACGATCTGGAGCTCGCAGCGGTGATTCATGCTCTGAAGATATGGAGACACTATTTATATGGCGTTCATGTGGATATCTATACTGATCATAAGAGTCTCCAGTATATTTTCAGGCAGAGAGAGCTTAATTTGCGACAGCGGAGGTGGCTGGAGCTTCTGAAAGATTATGACGTGGATATTCTGTATCATCCGGGTAGGGCTAATGTTGTTGCCGATGCGCTCAGTCGGAAGTCTATGGGCAGTTTGGCCGATTTACAGCCAGACAGGAGAGAGATAGCCCATGATATTCAGCAGTTGGCTAGTCTCGGGGTTCGTCTGGCCGAGTCTGGAGATACACGGATTTCTGTTCGAGGGGTTTCTGAGTCATCTATCAGGGACGATATTAAGCGGCATCAGTTTGAGGATCCTGTCTTAGCTCGGTACAGGGACACAGCCTATGATAAGGAGAGGACTCCGTTCGAGTTTTCACCGGACGGCACTATGTTATACAGAGGCAGGTTGTGTGTACCTGATATTGCAGGCCTTCGGCAACAGGTTATGAGCGAGGCACATTATGCTCGCTATTCGGTCCATCCTGGGTCTACGAAGATGTACCATGATCTCCGATGCTTATACTGGTGGGACGGCATGAAGCGGGATATTGCAGAGTTCGTCGCCCAGTGCCCTAATTGTCAGCAGGTCAAGATTGAGCATCAGAAGCCGGGTGGACTGTTGCAGGAGATGGAAATCCCGACTTGGAAGTGGGAGGTTATTAATATGGACTTCATTACAGGTTTGCCTCGCACTCCACAGAAGTATGATTCCATCTGGGTCGTTGTTGATAGGCTGACGAAATCAGCCCATTTTCTTCCCGTCAGGACTACTTATTCCGCCGAGGATTATGCCAGGCTCTATATTAGAGAGATTGTGAAGCTTCACGGAGTTCCTATATCTATTATTTCTTACAGAGGCGCCCAGTTTACGGCGCATTTCTGGAGGTCGTTTCAGGAGGGTCTAGGGACTCAGGTGAGTCTGAGCACAGCCTTTCATCCTCAGAGCGACGGACAGGCCGAGCGCACTATACAGACGCTGGGGGATATGTTGCTGGCCTGCGTTATTGATTTCAGAGGCAGCTGGGATGATCACTTGCCATTGATTGAGTCAGAGTTGATTGGCCCAGATATGGTCCAGCAGGCCGTGGACAAGGTAAAACTTATTCGGGAGCGACTGTTGGCAGCCCAGAGTCGACAGAAGTCATACGCTGATAAACGGCGTCGACCGTTGGAGTTTCAGGTAGGCGATTGGGTATTCCTGAAGGTATCGCCTATGAAAGGCGTGATGCGGTTCGGCAGAAAGGGTAAGCTCAGTCCGCGTTATATTGGGCCTTATCAGATTATTTGAAAAACTGGAAATGTCGCCTATGAGCTAGATTTGCCATCTGATTTGGAAGCGGTACATCCGGTATTTCATGTCTCTATGCTTCGTAAATGCGTCGGTGACCCTTCTAGAATATTTCCTGCTGATGATATTCAGGTGACGGAGCAACTATCGTACGAGGAGCAGCCCGTATCTATTTTGGATCGTCAGGTAAGGAGGCTTCGGAATAAAGATGTAGCCTCTGTTAAGGTACTGTGGCGGAACGATAATAGGGAGGAAATGACATGGGAGGCCGAAGAGGAAATGAAGAAGAAATATCCTCATTTGTTCTCTATACCCACAGGTAACCTTAAATCCCTGCTTTAATTTATTCCAATATCAATCGTGTGTCATATGTGATGTCTGTAAACATGAACTCCCCCAAAGTATTTTCAAACCCTATGAGATTAATTTAACATTCGAGGACGAATGTTCTAAAGGGGGGGGGGGATGTTATATCCCGTATTTTTGAACCTCGGAGCATCTCCTGGGGTGGGGCCCACATACCGAGATTTTTTTTGGAACATCTGAAAAGTCATATGAATCACATATGTAAAGTTAAACACAACTCATGAAGTACCTTTGGACCAAATCAAAGTGGAAACCCTCCAAACGAATATTTTTAAGAAAACGTTTTCGGGTGACCTGACTTTGGGGGGCAAAAACTGTATTGTAATTTGGAATTTCGAAAATACCTTGAAATAGAAGTTGTAGATAATTGAATTAGCTTTCCATCCATAGGTCGTGGGTTCCCAGGTGACGTCGGTACAAGGAGATATGAACGTTTTAAGGTCGAAAGGTCAGTGGGCTAGGCCCAACTCGGGACCAACCGAGTTGGCACAAAAAAATGAAAAACAAATTCAGGCCCAAGTGAGGAGCCATTCGGCCATGGTCCATAAAAAGGATCCAAGCCCATGGAATTAAGTCATGTGGTCAATGAATAAAAGACCACTTAATCATCCAAATTCCATAGAACTTTCAAGAGAAAGAATAGGAGGAAAAACAAGAGAAAAACAAGAACAAAAAGAGGGCATTTCGGGTTTGGCCATAGAAAATTCACCCCTCAAAATCTTGCCTCTAAAATTATTTTCTTGTTGAATTCCTACTAAATTAAGTGTCCTCTACAACTTGGTGTAATTGTTTTGGAAGAAGGAGCACTTATTTCTTCAAGTTGACAACTTGTTCAAGTGAAGAAGTTTGTAGAAAAAGGTAAGAATCAATTCCTTTTTCTTATGTTATGAAGGTTTGTTTATGTTGTGGTATGTGGAAATGAGTAGAAATTATGGAAATAAGGAAGTTTGCAAAGTGGGTATGTATATATATATGTAGCCATGGGTGTATATATGTTGTATACATATATGAGTTGAATTTTATGTTGCATTCTAGTTGTGGTTATGATGGAAATTATATTGGGAATGAAAGTTGAATGAATTTTGCTTGAAGTTGGAATATAGATGATTATGTCACTTTAGAATAATTTTGTGATATTATGGAAATGAAGTTGTTAAGATGTGAATTATGATTATGGTTGATGAATTTGGAAGTTGGAAATTTGTTATGAAGTTGTATGCCAAAGATTTGATGTTTTGCATAAGTTATGATTTTGGCGGGAGATTGTATATCATGTATATCGAGTGTATATCTTAAGGAAAACGATATGAAATGTTTCTAGAACTATATGGTGATGATCATGATGGTTGTTGAATATGAAATTATTGATCTTAGTTGAAAGTTGGGTTGAATTGAAGATTATGTCAACTTGTGAGAAAAATGACTAGTTGAAGGATATTTGTGTTTTTAATGTTCATTGTTGATATTGTTGTTGTCGTTTGGGTTGTTGTTGATGATTTATAGCCGAGTTGAATTCTCGGGGTGTCATATGTATAGGGGAAGTGCTGCCGAAATTTCGGTAGCCAAATATGCTTAAAGTTGAAATAATGGCATTAATAATTCACAATTGGTAAACGTGACCAATTGCAGTTTTTCGACGAAACGGGAAGTGAGTTTGGAAAGGCTTAAGGAGCGCGAAAGGTATGTAAAGCAACCCCAATTCTTCCCTTGGCATGCCCCTAGTGTGTTAGGGTCGGATCCGGGCCTCGAAGGACCTCTTGGCCCTCGGAATCCGCAAGACAAAATGTCACGACCCAAACCCCGTGGGCCGCGACTGGTACCCTAACTGGGTACCCATACGTACCTACCTGATCGAATTCGAACCATACAGATTTTTTTTTTTGTTTTTTTTTTTTTCAAAACAGAAGTACAGAAGTAGGCCGATACAAATACGGTGTGCGCGTAACATACATATATATACATATACCTGAACACACAGACATTTACAGATAAGCCGATAGGGCTAACATACAGACGGAACCCGTAACCCACACATCTATCTACAGGCCTCTACAGACATACAGAAGCATATGACGGGACAGGGCCCCGCCGTACCCAGAATATACAGACATACGGAGTACACAAAGACAGAAGAGATATATATACCAAAGATATATGCTCCGAGTCAAAGGAGCTCTTCAAGTAGCAGAGTCGGAAACCTACGCGGGCGGCGTATCACCTGGTGCGTCTGTACCTGCGGGCATGTAGCGCAGCCCCCGAAGAACGGGGGTCAGTACGGAAAATGTACCGAGTATGTAAAGCAGAAACGTAACAGATATAAACATAGTCCGAACTAGAGTTACAGAAATATAACGGGCAAAATCATAAGTCAAACTAACGGACAGAGTTATGATCCAGACAGACATACAGAATCGTGTTACACACAAATGAACAGAATTATAGTTCGGACAGACAGACGGAATCATAATACGGACAGACGAGCAGAATCTGAATCCATACGGACATACAGAAGCAGAAGCCATACGGACATGCAGAAATAGTCGTAACACAGACGGACAGACAGTAGTAGGACGGACAGAATTATGCATGCAGAGTAGCACAGAGTCATACAAAATCATACAAAGGCGTGTGCTTTATAAATATAGAGGGCACACGCATATATTCATACAGATCCCGGCCCTGTCTGGGGGCGCGGTAACAGAACCCGGCCCTCTTAGTACGGGACGCGGTGGACAGACAGAATCAAATCAGATCATATGCCATCCTGGCCGCCATCCCCATACACAGATCATACAGACATACAGATCCCGGCCCGTACGCCGAGGGACGCGGTGAACAATGCAGAGAAAATATGCACGATAACAGAACCTGGCCCGGGTCGCAGTGAAAGAATGCATTGAGACAGACACGAATCGATAAATGAGAAACCACCTACCTACAGACTCAACATACAGACTCGATCAATCAGAAGGGTGCCAAACGGCAAGCCAAAATCAGAATATCCAGATAGTATGCATAGCACGCGCTCATATCCTAGTTAGGAAGGCACGACAGATTTTCAGAATGGGATGCTCGGATGTTCAGAAATCATATTGTATAAATTACACAAACTATCCATAACATTCACAAAATAATAGTTCAGAAGTTTTTGGAGAAGATCGGACCAAAACAGAAGTATTTTAAAAATCGTACCGGAAGTATCGGGCCTTGTGGGCCCACCTCGGACTAACCCGAGGCTACATATGTAAATTACTGATGATTGACCTTATGAGGTCACCCATACGCATTCGGAAGTGTTCCGACTCCGTTTGGGGAAGTTTTGTACAAAATCTCACTTTAAGGGCAATTTGCAATAAAATAGTTTCAATTGAATTGAAGGAATTGGAGCGGTTTTCCGTCTCGAATTCCGGGGAACGGAGTCGGACCTAGGGCTCGCGGCCGAGCCTACCACATCCAGAACATGCCTAGGAGCGTATAGAAGTGCTTCACATACCTCGATGGCGCCTTATGCTCGCTCGGCGTCAATCCAAATTTCGTCCAAAATCTGGAAATGGTCAAGTTTACCATTTGGTTAGTTTCATTCTTTCAATACTCTATCTTTACACATAATTGCCTACCGAAATTTCGGCAGCATTTCCTCTGTCTATACGACATCCCCGAGACTTAGCTCGGCTCAATTCCTCAACACAACAGCCCAGAGAAAACATCCAAACAACAACAAACATCAATAAACACTAATTCATACACTATGGCATTATTAGCCATCTTTCGACACAACGAGTTACTTTTCGTTTTAAACTTGCATTTCCAACCAAACTTATTATTTTCATATCCATCATCCATCAAAATCATTCCGACACACATCGGAGGCATCCATACCATATTCACATAACATTCATAAGTTACTCAAACATTCAACTTCCTATCAAATCACTACCTTTCCAATCTTTCCTAACTTCCAACATACAAGTTCATAAACACATTTTCATATTCCAAGTTCGTTATCGTCAATCACAATTTCAAGACATTAGGCTAACGCAACATACTTTCCGACAACGACTTAACAAACAATTCTTCGTTTTGGCTTAACCATTATCCTTCAATCTACTTCACAAAGCCATAACACAATTAACATACAACCAAAATCAAATTCACATCCCATATTACACATAGTACCATACGGCCAACATACTATATTTTCCAACTCTCACTAATTCATCCCACTTTCCTTTCTAATACAATTTCCACCATACTACAACTAACTTACACAAGAATTCAAACCATTACAATCATGCAATACATATATATGCATTCGGCCACCACCCAAAAATTCCAACACACCAAATTTCCATATTTTTCATTCATTCACACATACTACAACATACATACATCATTTTTAACACAACAAAAGCATGGAATCCTTACCTTTCTTCAAGTTCTTCACTTGGGGTTGAAGTTGTTTTCTTGCCAAAATCTTTACATCAACTTGTAGATAATCTTGTGCTTAGTAATAATCTCTCAAGAGAGGAACTTTTTAAACCCAAGAATTGGCTCCAAAATTTTTTTTCTTTCTTTTCCTTTTCTTTCTCTCTTGAACCCGAAACCCTTTCTCTCTTTTCCTTTTGTTCTTTCTTGTTTTCTCTTGAAAGTTCTATAGATTAGGACTACTATATAATGTCACATGGCATTTAATTGATCCATGGGCTTGGATCAATAGTGTGGCCGGTTGGGCCCTTATAGTTGGGCCTTTGTTTTGTTTCATTTTATTGAGCCCACTTTGGCTAGATTTTGCAATTCCTAAGGCAAGTTTCCAAATTTGCCCTTGGCCACCTTTTGCAATTCCACACCATTGAATTCATAACTCACGCATTCATACCAAGTAGTGTCCAATAGTGGCCTTATTCATCACAAGTCATTTTACCTTGAATTCTTCCGAATGAACAAAAATGTCGGATGTAACATTCTCCCCCCCTTTAGAACATTCGTCCTCGAATGTTAAATTGACCTTATGGGGCGCCATACTACTCCGGGAGGGTTCTCTTTATAGTCGTCCTTTGCTGACTTTCCGACATGGCTTCTTTACCAATATTATGAGGTAATTTTTCACACCACAGATTCAGATGCCTTCATAATATATCTTCTCGTACCCCACGCAATCGTCGAACCATAAGCTATACTCTTGTAACTGACGAACGCTTTCCAGACGTCATAGTCCGTATCATTTCCTGTTACACTCCGGAGATTTCTACCACATCGATATAATCCCACTTCATACCAGACACTTCTTACCCACAGATTCAGGACCGGAACCGGACGCGTAGAAGCATATCGGACAGATTCGTAGTCAAAGTCAGGGGCACGGAAGTATGTCAGACAGACCTGAGATCGGAGTCAGACGTATAAAAAGGTATCGGACGGGTTTCGAAATCGGAATCAGGCTTACAGAAATGTATCATACAGAGTCGCACTTAGAATCAGACATGCAGAGATGTATCAGGCAGACGCATGATCAAAATTAGACGTACAGAGGCACACCAGACGGATTTATATCCGGAGTCAGAAATACAGAGGTGTGTCAGACAGATTCGCAATCGGAGTTAATCGTACAGAGATATGTCAGACAGGAACGTATTCAGAGTCAATCATACAAATCGTCTTGGGTGTCGCTTATCGACTTTTTCAAAGATTCTGCTTACTCGCCCTTCTTATCTCTCTCCTTCCCTACTATCCATACTCTTTTTCCTTTTACAACAATCGCCATCCCAGACTAACTTATGAGGTAATTGGGCTTTCTCTATCCCCTGACCACATTCGGGTCGTTGCTGACTGTTATCCAGATTCGTTCAATTTTCCGAGCGGTATCGCACCTTTTCTTTTTGCCCATTTAATCCGCGTCGGTCTGTGTGGTGTCTGTAAAGGCGCTAATTACTCCATACATTCTCTTTTCCTTTAGATTACCCCAAATTTTCATTTATATCAGTCATACCTACACTTGTGCAAAACTCTGCATTCCTTCCCAGGGGGTCACCCATCCCAGAATTGCTCTGGCCTGAGCACGCTTAACTCCGAAACTTTCATGCATTTCGACACGTTAGGGCTAATATAATTTCGTCGATTGCCCCTCACGACCTTTGTCACGTAATTTTAGAGTAAATCGGGGTCTTCGCAGATTTTCTGAAAAATTTTTGGTAGCGGGTCCCACCCCCGGCTAAGTCATACCATTACCATATTGCCTTTCTGAATCTCGGTATCTACCAAATTAACATTTATCTTACTATTTCTAATACCCAGAAGTATGAGATCACGTGATTCAACAAAATACAAAATTATCCATACATACATTTCTCAAAAAGGATTGGCTGGCGTACCTGGGCGTGCACTCGAAGACGCTCCTGGATCCTGCCGGCCGGTTAAAGCAAACACGCGGTTCGAAGGACCGCTGTAACCAGAAGCTGCACCTCGTCCTCTGCCACGACCCGCTGGTGCTGGTGCTGGTGCTGGTGCTCCTCGCCCCGCAGGGCGCATGGCTGCTGAAGGAGAAGATGAGCCTGCAACGGACCCAGCAGGCCGGGCTGAACCCGAACTGCCCTTAAGTGGGCACTCTCTGACTCGATGGTCTGGGCTCCCACAAAAATAACAAGCGCCCGTAGCGCGATAACACTCCCCCGGGTGGGGTCTCCCACAGTAAGAACACGGGGGTATGGGTGGCCTCGACTGTCCGGGACCTCTGGAGCTCTGTCCTGCGAACTGTGGGGGCGTACTGTAGGCTGGCTGGGACGAATACCTATTTCTCTGCCGCTGGGAAGGCTCGCTCTGAAATCCCTCTGAATACCCAGCCGATCTGGCTCTCTTAGGCTGGCCCCTGTCGTAACCCCTATCAGGCCGACGTTCCCTACGTCGGTCCTCCATGCCCTGGGCGTGTGCCTGTACCCGGGCTACATGCATCCCTGGCTGAGCAGCCACAGCCAAACAACCATCAATCAGATAAGAGTCCAGTCCCATCACATACCTGTGCACCCTGTCGGCCATCTCAGCTACTATGGTGGGTGCATACCTAGCCAGTGAATCGAACTCTAGACTGTACTCGCGAACACTTCTACCATTCTGTCTCAAATTCAAGAACCGATCAACCCTAGCTCTTCGTAGCTCTGGTGGTAGAAAATGGGCCAGAAAGGCCTTAGTAAATTCGGCCCATACTGCTGCGGGCGCGTCGGCACCCCTGGAGAGCTGCCAAGACTCATACCAATTTGCTGCCACCTCATACAGTCGATACGAAGCCAACTCCACAGACTCAGTCGGCGAAGCCTTAATCAATCGCAGTGTGCTCTCCATCTTTCTAATGAACTCCTGGGGGTCCTCCTCAGACTTGGTCCCGGAGAATTCTGGAGGACCACATGTCAGAAACTCGCGAGCCCTGGAGCTCTCATACCTGTCCGCACGACCACCCCCAAATCCATGCTTACGAACCTGCTCCGCCATTAGTGTGGTCAATAACTGAACCGCATCTCGCATGGCCCTACTCTCCGCCCCTGCCGGTGGAGCTGGAGGCTCGGGCGCTGGAACCTCAGGAGCTTGCGGTGGAGCCGTCTCCCGATTAGCAGCTCCTGCTGCTCTGATATCCTCTCGCGAGGGGGGTGTAATAGACCCAGACGACGGGGGCACATCCTCAAGTGCAGGCTGTACACTGGCCCTGGTAACCCTCGGGGCCTGTCTGGTCTCTCCTGCCTCAATCCTCGCTTTGCCCTTCTGGGCAGCCGTTGCCTTCCTCGGAGGCATCACTGAAACATAGCAGATCGTTAGGAGAGGATCATCCTACTAATACAGTTCTATCGCACGATCTAAGAATCCAAAGAGGGGTAACATCCTAAATGCCCTGTAGCTTCCTGTTTATAGATGTGGTGCACAACACATCGATAACCAGAACTCTACTAGACACGGCCTGTAGACATACCGAGGACTAACCGCTCTGATACCACTTTTGTCACGACCCAAACCCCGTGGGCCGCGACTGGTACCCTAACTGGGTACCCATACGTACCTACCTGATCGAATTCGAACCATACAGATTTTTTTTTTGTTTTTTTTTTTTTTTCAAAACAGAAGTACAGAAGTAGGCCGATACAAATACGGCGTGCGCGTAACATAAATATATATACATATACCTGAACACACAGACATTTACAGATAAGCCGATAGGGCTAACATACAGACGGAACCCGTAACCCACACATCTATCTACAGGCCTCTACAGACATACAGAAGCATATGACGGGACAGGGCCCCGCCGTACCCAGAATATACAGACATACGGAGTACACAAAGACAGAAGATATATATACCAAAGATATATGCTCCGAGTCAAAGGAGCTCTTCAAGTAGCAGAGTCGGAAACCTACGCGGGCGGCGTATCACCTGGTGCGTCTGTACCTGCGGGCATGTAGCGCAGCCCCCGAAGAACGGGGGTCAGTACGGAAAATGTACCGAGTATGTAAAGCAGAAACGTAACAGATATAAACATAGTCCGAACTAGAGTTACAGAAATATAACGGGCAAAATCATAAGTCAAACTAACGGACAGAGTTATGATCCAGACAGACATACAGAATCGTGTTACACACAAATGAACAGAATTATAGTTCGGACAGACAGACGGAATCATAATACGGACAGACGAGCAGAATCTGAATCCATACGGACATACAGAAGCAGAAGCCATACGGACATGCAGAAATAGTCGTAACACAGACGGACAGACAGTAGTAGGACGGACAGAATTATGCATGCAGAGTAGCACAGAGTCATACAAAATCATACAAAGGCGTGTGCTTTATAAATATAGAGGGCACACGCATATATTCATACAGATCCCGGCCCTGTCTGGGGGCGCGGTAACAGAACCCGGCCCTCTTAGTACGGGACGCGGTGGACAGACAGAATCAAATCAGATCATATGCCATCCTGGCCGCCATCCCCATACACAGATCATACAGACATACAGATCCCGGCCCGTACGCCGAGGGACGCGGTGAACAATGCAGAGAAAATATGCACGATAACAGAACCTGGCCCGGGTCGCAGTGAAAGAATGCATTGAGACAGACACGAATCGATAAATGAGAAACCACCTACCTACAGACTCAACATACAGACTCGATCAATCAGAAGGGTGCCAAACGGCGAGCCAAAATCAGAATATCCAGATAGTATGCATAGCACGCGCTCATATCCTAGTTAGGAAGGCACGACAGATTTTCAGAATGGGATGCTCGGATGTTCAGAAATCATATTGTATAAATTACACAAACTATCAATAACATTCACAAAATAATAGTTCAGAAGTTTTTGGAGAAGATCGGACCAAAACAGAAGTATTTTAAAAATCGTACCGGAAGTATCGGGCCTTGTGGGCCCACCTCGGACCAACCCGAGGCTACATATGTAAATTACTGATGATTGACCTTATGAGGTCACCCATACGCATTCGGAAGTGTTCCGACTCCGTTTGGGGAAGTTTTGTACAAAATCTCACTTTAAGGGCAATTTGCAATAAAATAGTTTCAATTGAATTGAAGGAATTGGAGCGGTTTTCCGTCTCGAATTCCGGGGAACGGAGTCGGACCTAGGGCTCGCGGCCGAGCCTACCACATCCAGAACATGCCTAGGAGCGTATAGAAGTGCTTCACATACCTCGATGGCGCCTTATGCTCGCTCGGCGTCAATCCAAATTTCGTCCAAAATCTGGAAATGGTCAAGTTTACCATTTGGTTAGTTTCATTCTTTCAATACTCTATCTTTACACATAATTGCCTACCGAAATTTCGGCAGCATTTCCTCTGTATATACGACATCCCCGAGACTTAGCTCGGCTCAATTCCTCAACACAACAGCCCAGAGAAAACATCCAAACAACAACAAACATCAATAAACACTAATTCATACACTATGGCATTATTAGCCATCTTTCGACACAACGAGTTACTTTTCGTTTTAAACTTGCATTTCCAACCAAACTTATTATTTTCATATCCATCATCCATCAAAATCATTCCGACACACATCGGAGGCATCCATACCATATTCACATAACATTCATAAGTTACTCAAACATTCAACTTCCTATCAAATCACTACCTTTCCAATCTTTCCTAACTTCCAACATACAAGTTCATAAACACATTTTCATATTCCAAGTTCGTTATCGTCAATCACAATTTCAAGACATTAGGCTAACGCAACATACTTTCCGACAACGACTTAACAAACAATTCTTCGTTTTGGCTTAACCATTATCCTTCAATCTACTTCACAAAGCCATAACACAATTAACATACAACCAAAATCAAATTCACATCCCATATTACACATAGTACCATACGGCCAACATACTATATTTTCCAACTCTCACTAATTCATCCCACTTTCCTTTCTAATACAATTTCCACCATACTACAACTAACTTACACAAGAATTCAAACCATTACAATCATGCAATACATATATATGCATTCGGCCACCACCCAAAAATTCCAACACACCAAATTTCCATATTTTTCATTCATTCACACATACTACAACATACATACATCATTTTTAACACAACAAAAGCATGGAATCCTTACCTTTCTTCAAGTTCTTCACTTGGGGTTGAAGTTGTTTTCTTGCCAAAATCTTTACATCAACTTGTAGATAATCTTGTGCTTAGTAATAATCTCTCAAGAGAGGAACTTTTTAAACCCAAGAATTGGCTCCAAAATTTTTTTTCTTTCTTTTCCTTTTCTTTCTCTCTTGAACCCGAAACCCTTTCTCTCTTTTCCTTTTGTTCTTTCTTGTTTTCTCTTGAAAGTTCTATAGATTAGGACTACTATATAATGTCACATGGCATTTAATTGATCCATGGGCTTGGATCAATAGTGTGGCCGGTTGGGCCCTTATAGTTGGGCCTTTGTTTTGTTTCATTTTATTGAGCCCACTTTGGCTAGATTTTGCAATTCCTAAGGCAAGTTTCCAAATTTGCCCTTGGCCACCTTTTGCAATTCCACACCATTGAATTCATAACTCACGCATTCATACCAAGTAGTGTCCAATAGTGGCCTTATTCATCACAAGTCATTTTACCTTGAATTCTTCCGAATGAACAAAAATGTCGGATGTAACACAAAATTTCAGTTTTTCCTTCAGTAGAATTGAACCATTTTGATACGCTTTTTCTGAAATTATGCAATTTTGCTATAAATTATTCAGAAAGTCATAGAATGTTTGTATAACCTTTTTAGGTTATACTATATGCTTAGAGGGCACAATTTGAGCCCGCCGCCTTGTTTGTCCCAAGGCGGGCCCGTTATTTACGGTTTTGCCCCAAATGTGTTAAAGCTTCCTTTTTAAGCGATTTTTGAAAGAAATGTTTTAATTACCCTACTAATCGCTTAACGAATATTATTTTAAATATTCTGTTAAATATTATAAATTATTTTGACACTCGGAATGACTTCGGGAAAGTTATACTTCTGTAATTTATTATGATATCCGAAATACATTTATTATGATTCCGTCCGACCCCATTGGATTTGTTTGTCTTTGATACGCTTCATCGAGTCTTTGAAAACATTTATTATATTTTTAAATCGCATTAGTCTCTCACTACTCCATTCGTGGATGTCCCAATGTTTCCCACACTGAGCCCGGGCCAGGATATGTTGTCAAGCGTAATTCTCTGCATTGTTCGCCGCGCCCCGATGTGAGGGGGCAGGTATACGCGTACATGGGTCTGTGGAGTATGATGTGCCATGTTCGCCTATTCTGATCTGATCTGTTATGGCCATTCTGATATGACATTTTATGATACGGGGCCACGCCCCTTTTTCTGATTCCTCTGTATAGTGGCACCGGCGTCGGGAGGGTGGCCACATTCTGTCTGCCGAGTCCCGTGTCAGGGACCGGATATGATATGATATGACATATGTTTCTGTACGCATTCTGTCTGTTTTGCAAATATGCATTTGACACTCTGGATTCTGTACTCATTTTCTGTAACCATTATGATTTGACTTCTGTGATTCCGCTTTACATATTCAGTACATATTTCGTACTGACCCCCTTTCTTCGGGGGCTGCGTTTTCATGCTGCGCAGGTACTGACGACAGGTTCGCTGATCCACACGTTTAGGATCCTATTTCTGCTATTTGGGGCGCTCTCTTCTACAGAGCCCATCTTTTGGTACAGTCTGTCACTGCTATCTGGATATGTACTTTGTTCAGGGTATGACGGGGCCCTGTCCCGTCTTATGATTATGATATGTTCTGTAGAGGTCTGTGGATACATCTGTGTGGGTTCTGTACATATGTTTGGGATATTCTGTTCTGTGATGGCCTTATCGGCCTATGTGTGCCAAGTCTGTTTTTCTGCTAAATTCTGTAGCGACCACTAATATTATTATTATATTATTATTCTGTTAATATGCTAATTTGGGGTATCGGGTACGTATAGGTGCCCAGCTCGGGCACTGGTCGCGGCCCACGGGGTTGGGTCGTGACAAAAGTGGTATCAGAGCAGTTCGTCCTCGGAATGTCCACAGACAGTGTCTAGTAAAGTCTTGTTTATCGGTGTGTTGTGCACCACGCCTATAAACAGGAGGCTACAGGGCATTTAGGATACTACCCTTCTTTCTGTCTTAGATCGTGCGATAGAGCTGTGTTATCAGGATGACCCCTTCCTAACGAGTGGCTATATTTGCAGATATGCCTCCAAAAAAGGCGACACCGGCCCAAAGGCCAAGTCAGTTGCCGTAGGAGAGACTAGCCGGGTCCAGAGGACTACCAGGGCCCAAGTATATATTGCTCCGGAGACTTTGCCCCAGACAGAGGGTTCTTCTACACCGCCACTCGTCGAGGAGATTGGGGCAGCCGTAGCTGCAGATCAAGGGACGGCTCCACTGCCAGCTCCCGCAGTTCCAGTACCTGAGCCTCCAGCTCCACGGCCAGGCACTGAGGTTCAGTCTATGAGGGAGGCAGTCCAGTTGCTGACTAGACTTGTGGCAGGGCAGGTTCAGGGGCATGGACTGGGAGGTGACCGGGCAGTCAGGCGTGATAGTTCGAGAGCCCATGAGTTTTTGACTTGTAACCCTCCAGAGTTCTTCGGGACAAAGCCCGAGGAGGATCCTGAGGAGTTTATCAGGAAGATGCGACGCACTCTAGATTTGATTAATGCTTCCGAGACAGAGTCAGTCGCGTTAGCTTCGTACCGGTTATATGATGTGGCGGCAAACTGGTACGAGTCATGGGGGCTATCCAGGGGGGACGGCGCTCCTCCAGCAGCTTGGGGCGATTTTTCTCAGGCATTTCTTGGACATTTTCTGCCCCCAGAGTTGCGACGAGCCAGATCTGATAGATTCTTATTATTGAGGCAGAAGGGCCGCAGTATCCGGGACTACAGTTTGGAGTTTGATTCCTTGGCCCGATATGCACCTACTGTGGTGGCTACTATGGCGGACCGGATGCACAGATATATTATGGGGCTGGATCGGTATTTTGTTGATAGCTGCTTAGTGTTGGCTGCTCAGCCCGGTATGGACATTGCCCGTATCCAGGCCCATGCCCAGGGTATGGAGGATCGGGGCAGAGGAGGACACCAGCCTGACAGGGGCCAGGATCGGAGACAGCCCAAGAGGGCCAGGTCATCTGGAGATTTTCGGGGCAGACAGCCCCAACAGCCGCAGCATCCTAGCAGATTTTCATCTCAGCCAGCGCAGAGCGCGCCTCCCCAGCCTACAGGTCGCAGGTTCGATAGCCCAGGGTATTCAGGAGCAGGCCAGAGCTCCAGGGCTTCAGGTTCGCGGACAGATAGGGGTTCTGGTCAGATGAGGCCACCCAGGGTTCAGTGTTCTTTTTGCGGCAGATACCATACGGGAGAGTGCTACAGAGCCACCGGTGCATGCTTTTCTTGTGGCCGTCAGGGCCATCCTGTGAGAGATTGCCCGTAAAAAGGTAGTTCGGGTGGTGCAGCGCAGCCTACCGGATCAGCCGCTGGGTCTTCATCGTCGTCAGTGGCTATGCGCCCTATGGGGCAGGGTTTTCCAGCACCAGCAGGTCGCGGCAGAGGCCGTGGTGGAGCTTCTGGTATTAGCGGTCCTTCGAACCGCATTTATGCTTTGGCCAGCCACCAGGATCAAGAGGCATCTCCTAATGTCGTTACAGGTACTTTATTGGTCTTCTCTCGGTCTGTGTATGCATTAATTGATCCAGGTTCGACTTTATCATATATTTCACCCCTTGTTGCCGGTAAAATTGGTATTATGTCTGAACCTATAGAGCCATTTGAGGTAGCCACGCCGATAGGGGATTTTGTTGTAGCGAAACAGGTTTATAAAGACTGTTCTGTGATCGTTTGTGACCGTGACACTAAGGCAGATCTGGTAGAGTTAGATATGACTGAATTTGATGTTATTATGGGTATGGATTGGCTAGCTTCCTGTTACGCTAATGTTGACTGCCAAAATAAGGTAGTTCGCTTCCAGTTTCCCGGGGAGCCAGTTATAAATTGGGCTGGTAATACAGCATCGCCGAAAGGTAAGTTTATTTCATACCTTAAGGCAAAGAAAATGATCAGAAAGGGTTATATCTATCATCTGGTTCGGGTGCAGAACTTGGACGCCGAGACGCCGACACTTCAGTCAGTCCCCGTGATTAATGAGTTTCCAGATGTTTTTCCCGACGAGCTTCCAGGTCTTCCTCCAGAGCGGGAGATAGATTTCTCTATTGACTTACTCCCAGGCACTCAGCCTATCTCTATTCCTCCGTATAGAATGGCGCCTGCAGAATTAAAGGAGTTGAAGGAGCAGCTGAAAGATTTGTTGGATAAGGGCTTCATCAGACCTAGTACTTCGCCTTGGGGAGCCCCGGTATTATTTGTGCGTAAGAAAGATGGGTCGCTGCGTATGTGTATTGATTATCGGCAGCTGAATAAGGTAACTATAAAGAATAAATACCCCCTCCCCAGGATTGATGATTTGTTTGATCAGCTGCAGGGCGCTAAGTGTTTTTCGAAGATAGATCTTCGATCCGGTTACCACCAGGTGCGAGTACGAGAGGCCGATATCCCTAAGACAACTTTCCGGACCCGATATGGGCATTACGAGTTCAGGGTTATGTCTTTTGGGCTGACAAATGCTCCCGCAGTATTCATGGATTTGATGAACCGGGTATTCAGGCCATTCTTGGATATGTTTGTAATTGTATTCATTGATGATATCCTGGTTTATTCTCGGTCTGAGGCGGAGCACGCAGATCATCTGAGGTCGGTATTAGGGGTACTCCGGAATCAGAAGTTATATGCGAAATTTTCTAAGTGCGAATTCTGGCTGTCTTCAGTGGCCTTCTTGGGGCATATTATTGCAGCTGATGGTGTCCGGGTGGACACACAGAAGATTGAGGCCGTGAAGAATTGGCCCAGACCTACGACGCCCACAGAGGTACGCAGTTTCCTGGGGTTAGCAGGTTATTACAGGAGGTTTGTGGAGAAGTTTGCTTCGATTTCAGCGCCTTTGACAAGGCTGACTCAGAAGGGAGCTAAGTTCCAGTGGTCTGACGCTTGTGAACGGAGCTTCCAGTTGCTGAAGGAGAAGCTAACTACAGCCCCAGTTCTGACTCTTCCAGAGGGACCGGACGGGTATGTTATTTATTGTGACGCTTCTGGCATGGGGTTAGGCTGTGTATTGATGCAGCACGGCAGAGTTATAGCGTATGCTTCCCGGCAGCTCAAAAAGCATGAGAAGAATTATCCTACCCACGATCTGGAGCTCGCAGCGGTGATTCATGCTCTGAAGATATGGAGACACTATTTATATGGCGTTCATGTGGATATCTATACTGATCATAAGAGTCTCCAGTATATTTTCAGGCAGAGAGAGCTTAATTTGCGACAGCGGAGGTGGCTGGAGCTTCTGAAAGATTATGACGTGGATATTCTGTATCATCCGGGTAAGGCTAATGTTGTTGCCGATGCGCTCAGTCGGAAGTCTATGGGCAGTTTGGCCGATTTACAGCCAGACAGGAGAGAGATAGCCCGTGATATTCAGCAGTTGGCTAGTCTCGGGGTTCGTCTGGCCGATTCTGGAGATACACGAATTTCTGTTCGAGGGGTTTCTAAGTCATCTATCAGGGACGATATTAAGCGGCATCAGTTTGAGGATCCTGTCTTAGCTCGGTACAGGGACACAGCCTATGATAAGGAGAGGACTCCGTTCGAATTTTCACCGGACGGCACTATGTTATACAGAGGCAGGTTGTGTGTACCTGATATTGCAGGCCTTCGGCAACAGGTTATGAGCGAGGCACATTATGCTCGCTATTCGGTCCATCCTGGGTCTACCAAGATGTACCATGATCTCCGATGCTTATACTGGTGGGACGGCATGAAGCGGGATATTGCAGAGTTCGTCGCCCAGTGCCCTAATTGTCAGCAGGTCAAGATTGAGCATCAGAAGCCGGGTGGACTGTTGCAGGAGATGGAAATCCCGACTTGGAAGTGGGAGGTTATTAATATGGACTTCATTACAGGTTTGCCTCGCACTCCACAGAAGTATGATTCCATCTGGGTCGTTGTTGATAGGCTGACGAAATCAGCCCATTTTCTTCCCGTCAGGACTACTTATTCCGCCGAGGATTATGCCAGGCTCTATATTAGAGAGATTGTGAAGCTTCACGGAGTTCCTATATCTATTATTTCTGACAGAGGCGCCCAGTTTACGGCGCGTTTCTGGAAGTCGTTTCAGGAGGGTCTAGGGACTCAGGTGAGTCTGAGCACAGCCTTTCATCCTCAGAGCGACGGACAGGCCGAGCGCACTATACAGACGCTGGGGGATATGTTGCGGGCCTGCGTTATTGATTTCAGAGGCAGCTGGGATGATCACTTGCCATTGATTGAGTCAGAGTTGATTGGCCCAGATATGGTCCAGCAGGCCGTGGACAAGGTAAAACTTATTCGGGAGCGACTGTTGGCAGCCCAGAGTCGACAGAAGTCATACGCGGATAAACGGCGTCGACCGTTGGAGTTCAGGTAGGCGATTGGGTATTCCTGAAGGTATCGCCTATGAAAGGCGTGATGCGGTTCGGCAGAAAGGGTAAGCTCAGTCCGCGTTATATTGGGCCTTATCAGATTGTTTGAAAAACTGGAAATGTCGCCTATGAGCTAGATTTGCCATCTGATTTGGAAGCGGTACATCCGGTATTTCATGTCTCTATGCTTCGTAAATGCGTCGGTGACCCTTCTAGAATATTTCCTGCTGATGATATTCAGGTGACGGAGCAGCCCGTATCTATTTTGGATCGTCAGGTAAGGAGGCTTCGGAATAAAGATGTAGCCTCTGTTAAGGTACAGTGGCGGAACGATAATAGGGAGGAAAAGACATGGGAGGCCGAAGAGGAAATGAAGAAGAAATATCCTCATTTGTTCTCTATACCCACAGGTAACCTTAAATCCCTGCTTTAATTTATTCCAATATCAATCGTGTGTCATATGTGATGTCTGTAAACATGAACTCCCCCAAAGTATTTTCAAACCCTATGAGATTAATTTAACATTCGAGGACGAATGTTCTAAAGGGGGGGAGGATGTTATATCCCGTATTTTTGAACCTCGGAGCATCTGCTGGGGTGGGGCCCACATACCGAGATTTTTTTTTGGAACATCTGAAAAGTCATATGAATCACATATGTAAAGTTAAACACAACTCATGAAGTACCTTTGGACCAAATCAAAGTGGAAACCCTCCAAACGAATATTTTTAAGAAAACGTTTTCGGGTGACCTGACTTTGGAGGGCAAAAACTGTATTGTAAGTTTGGAATTACGAAAATACCTTGAAATAGAAGTTGTAGATAATTGAATTAGCTTTCCATCCATAGGTCGTGGGTTCCCAGGTGACGTCGGTACAAGGAGATATGAACGTTTTAAGGTCGAAAGGTCAGTGGGCTAGGCCCAACTCGGGACCAACCGAGTTGGCCCAAAAAAATGAAAAAACAATTCAGGCCCAAGTGAGGAGCCATTCGGCCATGGTCCATAAAACGGATCCAAGCCCATGGAATTAAGTCATGTGGTCAATGAATAAAAGACCACTTAATCATCCAAATTCCATAGAACTTTCAAGAGAAAGAATAGGAGGAAAAACAAGAGAAAAACAAGAACAAAAAGAGGGCATTTCGGGTTTGGCCATAGAAAAATCACCCCTCAAAATCTTGCCTCTAAAATTATTTTCTTGTTGAATTCCTACTAAATTAAGTGTCCTCTACAACTTGGTGTAATTGTTTTGGAAGAAGGAGCACTTATTTCTTAAAGTTGACAACTTGTTCAAGTGAAGAAGTTTGTAGAAAAAGGTAAGAATCAATTCCTTTTTCTTATGTTATGAAGGTTTGTTTATGTTGTGGTATGTGGAAATGAGTAGAAATTATGGAAATAAGGAAGTTTGCAAAGTGGGTATGTATATATATATGTAGCCATGGGTGTATATATGTTGTATACATATATGAGTTGAATTTTATGTTGCATTCTAGTTGTGGTTATGATGGAAATTATATTGGGAATGAAAGTTGAATGAATTTTGGTTGAAGTTGGAATATAGATGATTATGTCACTTTAGAATAATTTTGTGATATTATGGAAATGAAGTTGTTAAGATGTGAATTATGATTATGGTTGATGAATTTGGAAGTTGGAAATTTGTTATGAAGTTGTATGCCAAAGATTTGATGTTTTGCATAAGTTATGATTTTGGCGGAAGATTGTATATCATGTATATCGAGTGTATATCTTAAGGAAAACGATATGAAATGTTTCTAGAACTATATGGTGATGATCATGATGGTTGTTGAATATGAAATTATTGATCTTAGTTGAAAGTTGGGTTGAATTGAAGATTATGTCAACTTGTGAGAAAAATGACTAGTTGAAGGATATTTGTGTTTTTAATGTTCATTGTTGATATTGTTGTTGTCTTTTGGGTTGTTGTTGATGATTTATAGCCGAGTTGAATTCTCGGGGTGTCATATGTATAGGGGAAGTGCTGCCGAAATTTCGGTAGCCAAATATGCTTAAAGTTGAAATAATGGCATTAATAATTCACAATTGGTAAACTTGACCAATTGCAGTTTTTTGACGAAACGGGAAGTGAGTTTGGAAAGGCTTAAGGAGCGCGAAAGGTATGTAAAGCAACCCCAATTCTTCCCTTGGCATGCCCCTAGTGTGTTAGGGTCGGATCCGGGCCTCGAAGGACCTCTTGGCCCTCGGAATCCGCAAGACAAAATTTCAGTTTTTCCTTCAGTAGAATTGAACCATTTTGATACGCTTTTTCTGAAATTATGCAATTTTGCTCTAAATTATTCAGAAAGTCATAGAATGTTTGTATAACCTTTTTAGGTTATACTATATGCTTAGAGGGCACAATTTGAGCCCGCCGCCTTGTTTGTCCCAAGGCGGGCCCGCTATTTACGGTTTTGCCCCTAATGTGTTAAAGCTTCCTTTTTAAGCGATTTTTGAAAGAAATGTTTTAATTACCCTACTAATCGCTTAACGAATATTATTTTAAATATTCTGTTAAATATTATAAATTATTTTGACACTCGGAATGACTTCGGGAAAGTTATACTTCTGTAATTTATTATGATATCCGAAATACATTTATTATGATTCCGTCCGACCCCATTGGATTTGTTTGTCTTTGATACGCTTCATCGAGTCTTTGAAAACATTTATTATATTTTTAAATTGCATTAGTCTCTCACTACTCCATTCGTGGATGTCCCAATGTTTCCCACACTGAGCCCGGGCCAGGATATGTTGTCAAGCGTAATTCTCTGCATTGTTCGCCGCGCCCCGATGTGAGGGGGCAGGTATACGCGTACATGGGTCTGTGGAGTATGATCTGCCATGTCCGCCTATTCTGATCTGATCTGTTATGGCCATTCTGATATGACATTTTATGATACGGGGCCACGCCCCTTTTTCTGATTCCTCTGTATAGTGGCACCGGCGTCGGGAGGGTGGCCACATTCTGTCTGCCGAGTCCCGTGTCAGGGACCGGATATGATATGATATGACATATGTTTCTGTACGCATTCTGTCTGTTTTGGAAATATGCATTTGACACTCTGGATTCTGTACTCATTTTCTGTAACCATTATGATTTGACTTCTGTGATTCCGCTTTACATATTCAGTACATATTTCGTACTGACCCCCTTTCTTCGGGGGCTGCGTTTTCATGCCGCGCAGGTACTGACGACAGGTTCGCTGATCCACACGTTTAGGATCCTATTTCTGCTATTTGGGGCGCTCTCTTCTACAGAGCCCATCTTTTGGTACAATCTGTCACTGCTATCTGGATATGTACTTTGTTCAGGGTATGACGGGGCCCTGTCCCGTCTTATGATTATGATATGTTCTGTAGAGGTCTGTGGATACATCTGTGTGGGTTCTGTACATATGTTTGGGATATTCTGTTCTGTGATGGCCTTATCGGCCTATGTGTGCCAAGTCTGTTTTTCTGCTAAATTCTGTAGCGACCACTAATATTATTATTATATTATTATTCTGTTAATATGCTAATTTGGGGTATCGGGTATGTATAGGTGCCCAGCTCGGGCACTGGTCGCGGCCCACGGGGTTGGGTCGTGACAGTCATTCCCTTAACTTACCACGACTACCTTGAAATCTCCGAACGTACAAAATACGAGATATAACATCCTCCCCCCCTTTAGAACATTCGTCCTCGAATGTTCAACTTATCTTATGTGGTGTCATAATACTTCGGGAGGGTCCCTTTTATAGTCGTTCTTCTCTTTATGCCCATTCCTTATCCCTCACCCTATTCTCCTTATGCTCGAACTCCTGGGTCTTTACACGAGTCCTCATTCCACGTCATGGGTTTCCTTTTCTGGTACTTGAAAATATTGTGATCCCTTTTTGGCCTAACATAATATAGTCTCCCCCCCCCCCCTCCCTTTAAGGGGCTTCTTATATGCCAACAGTCCTTTTATGAAGTCATCGTTTATACCTTATTCCTCATCTCTCTTTCCAACTCTGTGCATAACATATCGAAACTTCTTATCCCAAGTTTTTCTTTTACATTCTGTCTATGTCATCCCTTTGTCCCCATTTCCATACCTTTCCATCCACTATTCGTCCTTTCACTTGCTTAGCTCACTTTCTTGTAATTCTTCTTAGCTACGTGTTTGTGCTGCCGCTGGGCGACCATATTTTTTCGAGTGTCCTACTACTTTTGCCCTCAGCATAGAATCCTTACAGTTTACACTCTCTTTATCCTCGTTCATCGAACCCTTAACTATATTTATGATGTTATGACCGGGCGGTCTCCCCCGCACGTTCTTTGCATTTCATTCCATTTCCTCCAGTATCAGATCTTTCAGACCTCGCCTGAATTCTCATTCCATACCATTAATTTCCAAATCAACAATGTCGACCCATTATCCTTATTGTTTCCTTGGTGCGTACTCGGGTTCCTACCATTACCTAGTTAAAGTATTCTTTTTACTCCCATGGTTAGAGATTTCCAATTGCCATACGCCTAAATGCTCTCCTCTTCCTTGGACCATCCCATTAGTATACTTTCCCTACTTTAATCCTTAACCTTCCTTAGGTTCCTTCCTCCTCGAACACTTTTCTCCTCTTGCCATTTGTGGCATCGGCTCTTAAGTTCGTGAAATTTTTACTTTAAAGTCGCAAGTCCGTTCTATTATTGAGTCATTATTTCGGCAAAAAGTCCCCCTTCATGTCCGAGGCAACTACATTAATTCAGCTGCACAATTTATTCCTTTATATACCTTTCAAGGGCCGGAATCTTCTAACATCGTCACAAGGCTTAATCATTCTTTTCTCTTACCTTACATTCCTTGTCTCAGTCACTATTCCTTTAGCCTCACTTATTGAAATTGGTTCTCGAACCTCATATACTCCTCTTTTGTTCCATATTACCATACTTTATTCTTTTCACGTGCCTACCTTTGAATTTTTATCCAAATAGTCTCGTGCTTTGCCGGTAATTTCTCTCGGGAGCTTCACTTACTGAGGTTTCTTACCTTTCACCTCCATCCGACACTTTGATCTTTTTGTTTTCCATGTATTCACTCTCTTTCTTTTCCAAATATCATTATACAAGAATTTCCGATCTTAACCTGTAGTAAAAATAATAGCAGCTTACCTCATAACACTGGTACCATTTATTTTTGCCGTCCCTCGAACTTCGGTACCCTTGCGTGATCAATGCCTTCCTTACCGTAGCACCGGTTGTTGGAACTCACATGTCCACGGACACTTTGGAAAAACATTTATGAGTTATTGGGAAGAGAATAATGCCTTGGAATCATGAACATCTAACTTTTGAAAAACAAGTAATATATGGAAACAATTATGAAATCATAACATCGGGATCATGCCTTTGAAAGAAAGGGACAAGCCTTAACATACCTATTCCACGTCCTATTAGCTACGCTTAATTGTCCAAGCTCGCTATCGCTAGTCTACATTAAAGAAGATTGACGCAATCATTAGATTCATCACCATATACTTGTCTTAATCCTTCAAATGAATTCATTTATAATATGCCAAATTTCGGCAGCATCTCCCCTGCAAATACACCATCCCCGAGAATCTAACTCGGCCCAAGTCATCAATCAACAATCCAAGAATTCAACTCGGCCAAACTATCAACAACAATACCAACAATCGTGCCAACAACATCAACAATCAATTCAAGACGCATTCTAACATTAACAGCCTTTGTCATACAATTTAACGACATTTCATTTATATTCAATTCAATTCACATAACATTCAAAACGACTCAATCAACATACTACTTCACCCGAAACCTTCCAATTCCAACAAGGACAATAACCACCTATTTCCTTTTTTCAAATTCAATCACAACAACCCAACTTACAATCTTCCAAACAAATGTCTCACTTCCAAATTCATGAATTCCACCAACATTTTACATTAACAACTTCATTCATACAAATATAAGAATTCATGCTAGTGTCACATTAAATTCCGCCACGACACCACAATGATTACAACTTCATTTCAAGCCATTAAATCCTCATTTTACATCATGGAATCCACAACACAACAATCAAACTACTAAATAAAATCAATTCATTTGTTCTACACAATGCAACTATATTCGGCCAACACCCCAACATACCATATTCATATTTCATGAACTTCATCCATTTCCACATACTACAATACTCACAAATCATCCACAATACATGTAAAAGAAGATGGAACACATACCTTTCTTCACTTATCTTCTTGGCTTGGCTAAGTTCGCAACTTGCACGACAAATGCTTTACTTACTCCAACAATAACTCCATGTTGATTAGGGCCTTCAAATTAGTTGGAATACTAGAAGAAAATAATTTTTCTTGATCAATTTTCATGGCATCATTTGCCCTAGCCATGGCCGAATATGGCCCTTCTTTTTCTTCAAGTTTTCTTGAATTTTCATGACACTTATGTCTTGCTTGGTAAGCTCTCTCTCATATATATATATATATAGCTCCTTCCAATGACATGTAGACACATGCCCTCTTCTTGAAGTTTCTTAAGAATAAAAAAAAGATGACTAATTGTTTTATTAGTCTTCACTTTTCCATATATATATATATTTATACCCCACGGCCAAAGTGGCCTTCTTCAAGAATTTTCTTGAACATTTTGTGAAATTCTCATTTTGCCCCTAGCCTTCCACAATATAACCATTAGCCACTTTGCGAATATTCCCTTTTTGCCCTTAGCCTCTCTCAATATTTCCATTCTAATAATGTTCATAAATAATATTCATAACCAACTTGTACATTAAAATAATTTTGGAAGATGGTGATTCCCTTAACTTACCACGACTACCTTGAAATCTCCGAACATACAAAATACGGTATATAACATCCTTCCCCCTTTAGAACATTCATCCTCGAATGTTCAACTGATCTTATGAGGTGTCATAATTCTTCGGGAGGGTCCCTTTTATAGTCGTTCTTCTCTTTATGCCCATTCCTTATCCCTTACCCTATTCTCCTTATACTCGAACTCCTGGGTCTTTACATGAGTCCTCAATCCACGTCATGGGTTTCCTTTTCTGGTACTTGAAAATATTGTGATCCCTTTTTGGCCTAATATAATATGGTCTCCCGCCCCGCCCCCCCCCCCCCCCCCCTTTAAGGGGCTCCTTATATGCCAACAGTCATTTTATGAAGTCTTCGTTTATACCTTATTCCTCATCTCTCTTTCCAGCTCTGTGCATAACATATCGAAACTTCTTATCCCATGTTTTTCTTTTACTTTCTGTCTATGTCATCCCTTTGTCCCCATTTCCATCCCTTTGGTCGTAATTCTTCTTAGCCACGCGTTTGTGCTGCCGCTGGGCGTCCATATTTTTTTGAGCGTCCTACTACTTTTGCCCTCAGCATAGAATCCTTACAGTTTACACTCTCTTTATCCTCGTTCATCGAACCCTTAACTATATTTATGATGTTATGACCGGGGCGGTCTCCCCCGCACGTTCTTTGCATTTCATTCCATTTCCTCCAGTATCAGATCTTTCAGACCTCGCCTGAATTCTCATTCCATACCATTAATTTCCAAATCAACAATGTCGACCCATTATCCTTATTGTTTCCTTGGTGCGTACTCGGGTTCCTACCATTACCTAGTTAAAGTATTCTTTTTACTCCCATGGTTAGAGATTTCCAATTGCCATACGCTTAAATGCTCTCCTCTTCCTTGGACCATCCCATTAGTATACTTTCCCTACTTTCATCCTTAACCTTCCTTAGGTTCCTTCCCCCTCGAACACTTTTCTCCTCTAGCCATTTGTGGCATCGGCTCTGAAGTTCGTGAAATTTTTACTTTAAAATCGCAAGTCCGTTTTATTCTTGAGTCATTCTTTCGGTAGAAAGTCCCCCTTCATGTCCGAGGCAACTACATTAATTCAGCTGCACATTTTATTCCTTTATATACCTTTCAAGGGCCGGAATCTTCTAACATCGTCACAAGGCTTAATCATTCTTTTCTCTTACCTTACATTCCTTGTCTCAGTCACTATTCCTTTAGCCTCACTTATTGAAATTGGTTCTCGAACCTCATATACTCCTCTTTTGTTCCATATTACCATACTTTATCCTTTTCACGTTCCTACCTTTGAATTTTTATCCAAATTGTCTCGTGCTTTGCCGGTAATTTCTCTCGGGAGCTTCACTTACTGAGGTTTCTTACCTTTCACCTCCTTCCGACACTTTGATCCTTTTGTTTTCCATCTATTCACTTTCCTTCTTTTCCAAATATCGTTATACTAGAATTTCCGATCTTAACCTGTTGTAAAAATAATAGCAGCTTACCTCATAACACTGGTACCATTTATTTTTGGCCGTCCCTCGAACTTCGGTACCCTTGCGTGATCAATGCCTTCCTTACCGTAGCGCCGGTTGTTGGAACTCACATGTCCAGCGATACAATCATATGTGGTATATCCTACGCATTCATATATATATATTTATTATCAACTAGCCCACAGAATACTTCCAAACGCTATTCAAGCCTATCCAAATTTCCAGAGCTGTGACGCACTTTCTGTCTCTTCTCCAGTCTAGCCTACCTTGTTTTACGCGACCTCTTAAGGTTTCCGGCCATTCCGTAACTCTAGTTTCCCTTAGGCCACTCTAGCTTCTCATTTGTCTCCTATGTCTGGATATATAGAATTTCTTGCATACTTCCCAGGCGGTCACCCATCCTAAAATTGCTCCCACCTTAGCACGCTTAACCCCGAAACTTCGATGGAATCCGGTGCCTTAATGCTGATATAATCGCGTCCACTTCCTCGCATGACCTTTATTACATGATCTGGAGCAAATCGAAGTCTTACAGATTCCGAGACATTTCCATAACTCGTCCTTCCCTTTACAATTACTATTTTACCCTTCACCTTCGTGTATCAGTACCTTTCGTCCTAGATTCCCAGATTCCTGATGGTAACAAATTTGCCTTTGTCGCCGTTACTTACGCATACCCGATTATCAGCCAGTTTGGACTTCCACTCACCATCCTTACCTAATAATCCACAGCAAGACTAATTGTCGACTTTCTCTAAATCCTTTAGCAGACCTTACCCCTACCAAGCCTCGAACGTTATCCATTTTAATCCTCTGGGCTGCTAATCGTCTTTCTCACTATTATTCTTCGTCTCATACCAAATCCATACCCTTTCTGAAACAACTCATCCCACTTATCGTCCGTTTATGATATTTCCTTTCCACGCTTCCTTCTGTTGGACGTACTTAACTAAATGACCTGATTTTTGAACAATTCCGACAGGATCTCCTTTGCAATCCTTACTATTCCAAATCTGTACGCAGCAAATATCGACAATACCTTACAGGGCATACATACGTATACGACACATCTCAGCCATCCAGAACCTCCAGTTTCAGATAACAGAACAGAATATCAATACTTACCCCTGTGACTTTCCATATCGCTTCTCACCTTCTTCCGTCGTAGGTAAGGCTTTTATAAGAAATTCCATTTTCCTATGACTTGGCTCTATCGCACGATCTAAGACAGAAAGAAGGTCAACAATCCCTAGATGCCCCGCAACCTCGTGTTTATAAATGTGGCCGGCTTCACACCCGTAAACCGGACTCTACTTGACACGACTTTGCAGACAACCCCTAGGACAACCTGCTCTGATACCACTTTGTCACACCCCGATCTTACTAGGGTGTGATGGGCACCCGACCCCATATTCGGTGCCGAGCGAACCCTCTGACTCTTATTACATACATACTTTTTTCGGACTTTCAAATCAAATAAGCATAAAACTCATAATAAGGTTTTCAGAAACTTTCTTTCGTTGTTCACAAATCAAACAAAATCTGTGGTTATGTGGAATCTGTAACATAATATATAAAGACACATCGGCTGGTGGAGCCACTTTCAAGACTGACATACTACACCCATGACTCTGTCTGCAAAGTCTATAACTTCGAACAAGACATCATAGCATAGTACTCTGACCCACCAGCACTCCAGAGCAAATGGAGCTTGCCAACTCCGCTGGATCATCTTCTATAATAGCTTCTACTCATCTGGGTGTACCTGCGCGACATGAAACGCAGCCCCCGAAGAAAGGGGGTCAGTACGAGCAATGTACTGAGTATGTAAGGCATGAATAGTAACATAGTAAGGGATGTAATTGTAAATCATAACAGGATGGAACTACAGAGCATATCATGAGGTAAAAGAGTAACCTGTACATCTGAGTGCCTCTTAGGGTGGATTCCATGCATGCTTGGCTTTCTTTGAAAAACATTTCTTCTTCATATAGAAAATAGAACATATCATAGAGCCGAACAACGTCGGCTCCCCCACATATGTCCCGCGTCCGGGATGATAAGTTACGCCAACTGACCAGGTGGCAATGCGTCTATAGCGCCACATATGTCCCTTTTCCCCATATTCCCCATATACATATACATATATCATGTCCATGTGTCATATACATATATCATATAAGCAGCATGCATGAGAGCCCAAAGAAAGTCATGTATCCATCGGAGTGACGTAAGGTCGGTAACCTCTGATTACATTATGGAATAACCATGGTCGCTTTGTCTCACCTTGAAGGAAAAATTATTATAAGATGAGACTAGCAACGAATAACAGCGTACATAAACCGACATCTGAAGACTCAGAAACAAGTTTCGGGTCAATCCGATTTAGTATAAGAAAGTTATGAGCGTTTGAAGTACAGAAGCTTCTACGAACGTTTCAGAAGCCATTTTTGGAAAATCAGGGCATTGATCATATCAAGACTCCGTTGCCAACATCTTAACCTCTAATCCAGTATAGCCTTGCTATCCTTTATAATATCTTTTAAGTTACTCATTACCATTCTTTTGTCGTACTCTTTCTTTTCATAAGCACCCACTTTGTAATGCCAAATCATTCAAGTCCTTTACAGAAGCTTCTCCGCACCGTCTCAAATACCATCCTGACTTCTATCCATTCATTGCTGACTTTCGGATCTTACTAACTTGTCTCAGCAAGGGATCTCACTTAAAGTTTAAGCATCTATATCAAATATATTGCAGTGTCAATTGTTTCGATCTTACACCTGCATTTCTTTCACCTGCTTCCCCCCTTTAGGGTGTACTTATATCATTATCTATGTATACTTTGTTCTATGTCCCCATTTTCAATCCTAAATTCATCTGACTCTTTTCCAATTCACTTGATATATTGTACCATATCCATGTCCTTTCTTTATAATTTATAACTCTGATTATCCTCGTACGAAAACTTAACAAAATCACGAAGTGACGAGAACCTTTCTATATATAGTATAAAATCTCACCTGGTGGTTGGTACCCGAGTAATGCAATTAATGTAGCAATTTATCCAAAGCCACATTCCATTTATTCCGATCAGTAATTAGCTAGTGCTTATAGTTGTTTCAAATTCTAAATTAGGTAGCACTTATTTTTTTATGATAAGTGTCCCAGCTTTCTTATAACACTATCTTTATTCCCACGGATATAATCTGTTTCCTCTAATAAACTCACAGTACATTATTTATTCCTTAGGCCTACAGTCCTTGTCCTTTATGGATTTCACTATTTCCGAGGTGAAGTCATATACACGTAGTACTCCTTTATGCCTTATGCTCTTTCACCCTTGTTGCGTACCCAAAACTGACTTCTAACTTACTCAAATTCATATTGATTTATCTAACTACCAATCTTATCTTATAGCCTCACTGTTGTGCTCTACTTTTACGCTCGTAGTTATATATTTCCCTTTCGTTCTATACCCATACGCAATTAATTGCATCTATCTTGGGTGCTACCTTTAGAATTTCCTTACCATTTCTCCAGTCTATGTCCATCTTTTATGCTGTGCACGAGGAATCTCATGCTACTCCTGTATCCTTCGGATAACACTACTTCTACATAACCCCTTTCTCATTTTCAAAACATATTCTGTTCATCCCTATTTTTTCTTATCATACCAGTCATTTTTGGCATTCATTCTGTCTCGTTGCTCATTTTCCTTTAGTTACTTCCTTGCTAGGCTTTACTCATTTCTATAACAATCCTTATGGTATTTACATTACATCCTGTTCGTAATCCATCCTATAACGTAACACTTCTTAACCTTATTCAGGACTCTTACTATGTTTTAATTACACTCTGTGGAATAGGCATACTTAACCCTTCATCCTTTCTGATCAATCTTATCCTTAATATCTCACAAGCTATCTTATCAATACCTTCATAATTTATCATAATTCTTCCTCCTCCATACTTTTATCTCAATCATACTATTACTCCTTTTAACTGTAAACTCGTCGTAATTTATCCCTACTTATCGGTTCACTCGATACCTCGATAAAATGTTTTGTTAAGATTTTCCACCTTTTTCTAAATCATCCCTTAGTATTACCAGCCCTTCCGAATTATCCTAGCATTTCATCAACAACATATGAAATACATGATCCTAGACAGCCCACAAGTTTGGGTTTTCCTTCCACAAATTCCATCTCCAATTAGTTGATTAAGAACTAATAAAATGTCACCATAAAACATTCTCCAACCACCACCAGAAGAAAAACTAGAATTTGACAAGCACCACAGGACTTCTAGTGCTTGATTCACATGGTTTACCTCCAGATTTATTCTTGAGCCGTGAACGAATCATTTAGTTCATAAACTACTTGTTGTATTCTTTGTAATTTTCAATAAAAGTGAAACTTAATTGTTGGACATTTTTGCCCTTCAATATGAGCTTTTCTAAGGTAAAAATGTGGCTGGAAAGTATTCTGGTCCGTTCAAATGAATTCCAGACTTGCTGCTCATATTTGCTTCTTCACCTCTTTCGGATGACATGGAGGGTATCTCTTAAAACTTTAATCCAACCTGATAAATTTACCATATCGATATCGACCTCATAATTTCTATTACTATCAATTCAACCTTTAACTTTATTTCTCGAAGTCAGACGTACTTGCAACTTAGTCAAATCTTATCATTACTATTGACATGACCTTTCAAGACTTTTTACGAACTTATATCTCATTCTCCTTTTATTTCTAGGAAACTTTTGGCAGAGTTTCCTCTATATTTCTTACTATCCCAAAACCTGCACGCAGGAAATACCAACAATGCCTCACAGGACCAACATATATATGTATATATTATATCATATCATAGCCGCACAGGGCTCCCCGTATCAATAACAGTATGAAAGCGATGAACTTACCTCGTATGTCCAACTCGAACTATACCTGTTACACTTTCCTGTTTACTTTCCCTTTCAATTTTTAACTGCAGGTTTCAATCACACCTGCAACATTCATATCGTACCTGACATGTACCCTGCTTACTTATCTTTTTACTGATTCGTTCAACTTCTTCTATTCATACCTTATAACTGAACTTATCAACAATATATATATATATTTAATCCATTTTCTTACTATACTTCAATAACTTACCTTGATGATGGCCAGTTTGCCATTCTGTATATACAATTTCTGATAACGTAACCTCGATAAAATATCTTACCTCTGTAACTCCCAGTAGCATTATTTACCTTCTCTTGTCGACACCATTCTCCTGCTGAAATCAAAGGTTAGTATATAAGGGATATCATTTCCTATCTCTAGGCTCTATCGCACGATCTAGAATAAGAAGAAAAAGTAACATCCTAAATGTCCTTTAGCTTCCTGTTTATAGATGTGGTGCACAACACACCGATAAACAAGACTCTACTAGACACGGTCTGTAGACACTCCAAGGATGAACAACTCTGATACCACTTCTGTCACGACCCAGCCCCGTGGGCCATTACTAGTGCCCGAGCTGGACACCCATATGTATACCTGTTAGACCAAATCGGACTGACACTATAGACAACATGGGAATCGACATAGACCCAAAGGTTCTCAACGTCACATATCAAGACAATTTGTCCCCTGCGGAGTCTCAACCAATCACAACGAAATCAAATACGCAAGTCGACGAGGCTGCCACTATATATCATTATAATACGCAAGCCGGCAAGGCTGCCACCACATGTCAATATACTACACAAGCCGACAAGGTTGCCACAACTGTCACGACCTAACTAGGGGCTGTGACGGTTACCCGGGGTTAACTGTCGAGCACCGCTCGTTCTGTCGCTCGTTTTACTCATGTAATGCTCTTTTTATCATCTTTATACTCTTAGCGTAGGAAAATCATATTTCATATGAAAACATAAAATACATTCATATACATGTGCCTTTAGGCTATCAAAATAATACATATATATATATATATATATATATATATATATATATATATATATATATATATATATATACAGTGGCGACTTCGTGAGACCATATAACCCGCACTGCGTATCTACGAGCCTCTATTGGAGTACTGAACATAGGGACGGGACAAGACCCCGTCGTGCCCAAAAATACACATACATGGCTATATATACATACACAAAAGAATAATCATAAGCACCTCTGGGATAATGGAGGGCTTCCAATCAGCTGACAGCTACTACGGATCTGGTTCGAGCTCTTCCCCCTGTCTACCTGTGGGCATGAACACAGCGTCCAAAGAAAACGGACGTCAATACAAATATTGTACTGAGTATGAGAGGCATAAACAATGAAATAAGACAATGCTGTAAAGAAGATATCAGTATAGAACATCTGAATCTGACTGTCAAGTATAAGGAAAACAAGTCATGCTGTCTTACTCATGCTCATCATCATATCATATATGCATCATGTATAAACTGCCCGTCCTTATCGGATCGGTATGATAATCATAACATTAGCCTGCGTCCAGGCCTCCTGAGTCTGGGGTAACATCTCATGCCGCCCACTAGTGGTGTCTACCCATGCCATCTGGCCATGGTGTATCGCATAGCTGCCCGCCTTGGTGGTGACTGCCCGGCCAAATAGACGCGGTGTAATAGTAATATCGTCATATGCTCATCACAATATGCTTAGGTTATCATAATACATACATAAGGCTCAAGATCAACCATACTCTATCGGGGTGACGTAAGGTCGTGATCCCCCGATTGCATTATGGAACAATCATGGACATTCTACCTCACCTTGAAAGAATTAGCATATAAGGTGAGTGTAAGAGATAAATAACATCATTAGACTTTCTATACTTTAACTCATTACCTTGTGTAGCTAATTATAGACATAGGCTCATGGATAAGAAATAAGTTACTGTCACGACCCGACTAGGGAGCCGCGACGAGCACCCGGTGCTAGCCCACCCGGGCACCCCTCAGCTTACACTTAGACTTGCATCTAGGTGAGCCACATCATTAATCATACATTTCTAAGCATCGACCATTCTAGTCCTACTGGACGACAAAATCTTCAATCATTATAGGCATCTATGCCACAACAATGTACATGGGCCGACGAGGCCAACAAAATGATATACAAAATATAGGCCGACAAGGCCAGGCATATCTAACCATATACACGTGACTACGAGCCTCTAAGAAGAGTAAAACATATCACATTAGCGGGACAGGACCCCGCTATGCCCCTAATTATATACACAAAAGAATAAGTACCCAAAAGCTATGGCTCCGAAGGAAATGGAGTTCCGCTATGTAATCTCTGAATAAGCAGCTATGGATCAAGTCTGTCTCCCTGTGCACCTGCGGGCATGACGCAGCGTCCACAAACAAAAAGACGTCAGTACGAAGAATGTACTGAGTATGTAAAGCATGATCAACATTAATATAGAAGCATCATAAACAATATATGAAGTGGCATAGGAGGGAAGATAATAATATCATCATCAGGGCACTTACCTGCCTTTCATAGGAACTTTCCATTTCTCATGCGTATTTCATAATAGTGCTCGTATTCGTATACATGCCCCTATTCGCATTCATATACATAGACTTTTCACATTCATATTCATATTATATACATAGCCATACACTTATATACATACATAGCGTACCCGACCATAAGGTTCGGTGTTTCATACATACTTGGCAAACCAAGGCTCAATGTTATATCTACTTGGCCCTACCAAGGCTTCAGGGTTATCCGTACCATCTGCAGATGTGTGCGCGCGTTACGTAATCATATACATACATATGTATATACATCCATATACTTATATTCTACCCGTCATTATAAGCTCGGGGTTCATTATAGCCCTATATAGGTACACATACGTATAATAGCCCATAGGAACCTTTAGCATCATCATTATTATCGTCATCATTACTATCCTCTTCATTATCGTTACATCTAGATCATGGGCCTACTCGTCATACGAGGAGCGTAGTGCAATCGTAGTATGTATCAAGGATCGTGAGCTTACAAGCTCGGAAAATTTATCAATTGAAGGCAACATACCCGTATAGAGGATTTAGAGAATTAGCCAAAGAACCATGCCTTATGAAAGAAGGGTTAGCCTTACATACCTTTTCGTCGAACTATTCTACACTTGCACGTCCCCTTCCAATGTTTGCGTTTCTACCTTCATTAATATCATAACAATGGCCATCAGTCATTCACATTATCCACATTATCTAGATTTCTCAACTTGCTTCTAATTCATCCATATTAAAGGTCATAACACCCAACTTCGTCCATCCGTCTAAAGTGTCTAGTTCATGATCTTAATACCATTTATAACACATTCATATCACAACACAACAACATTCATGATTCAATTCAAACTATTCCTCAAAATGTCATTATTTATCATTCATAACCCATCATACCATATTTTCTACAATCCATGTATTTTAATTCTCCAATACCTTAAACATCATGTAATAATCATGAATCTTACCGTAGAAGTTGTAGGAACAAGCTTTAGTTGATAATACCCCACTTTGAGCAAAACCCTAGTTTTTCTCCATTTGGATTTCTTGACATGGATGACCTTTGATGATGTTCTTACTCTAGATTCACTTTGTTTTATGTTGTTGATGACTTATGATCCTTGAAAACTTGGATAATAAATGTAGAGAGAGGTTTCAGGGAAAAGGTGTGTAACGTGGAAATGAAATAAAACAAGTGTTGGTCCCTTTATTTAATGAATTGCAAAATCTGTGCTGCGGTGAATAGTGGTCGTAAACTGAGTTTACGACCACGTATTCCATTTTACGCTTCGTCCCTCACAGTCGTCTTTAACCTTTTCAAAAACCAGAAACTTTGGCTGCTTGCATGGTGATTTACGACCATGGTTTACGGGTCGTAAATCACTTTACGGTCCGTAAACCAGGTCGTATTTTACCAGTTCCTCGACTGGCAGAAAGTTGAAGTTTTGCATGCCAGTTTACGACCTGGCAGTTTACGGACCGTATACCAGTTTACGGTCCGTATTTGCACTTTACGACCACTGGGCAGATTGCAATTCTACAACTCTCCATATTTCTTAGACTTCTCATTTTAATCATCCATATTCATGCACATGCATTGCTCACCTCACCTTGCCTTATCTTAGCCAACTTTCTCGTCTTATGTCGGATTCCTTTGAAATCTCGCCTAAGGTCATCAAACGTCGTTTATTGCTCATGGAGATCATACACCCATACTTATCACTAGTTCATTCACTTGCGTACCAACGGAAAATTTTCCGAGGTGTAACATTCTTCCCTCCTTAAGAACATTCGTCCCCGAATGTTAAAGTGTTCGGGAATTCTATAAAAATTTCGCCAGAGTTTCCCCTATAATATGGCACTACCATCCTGCCACAACAACCCAATAATATCGATGCCACACAGGGCCACAACATAATAACAAAAAATTTATGGCCACGTATGACCCAAAAGCATAAAAGGAAAACATACATACATTTTGAACTTGACGTCTCATCTTGGGCTTCTTCCAAGGGCTGAAATAAATGTGGGTATTTGGATCGCATACTTTCTTCCGCTTCCCACGTCATTTCCTCTCGATGGTTATTTCTCCACAAAACATTAACTGAGGTCACTTCTTTATTTTAAGCCTCCGTACTTGCCTATCTGATATGGCAATGTGTATTTCATCATAAGTCAATTTCTCTTTCACTTGTACATCATTTGTTGGGACGATCCTAGTAGGATCTCCAATGCATTTTCGGAGCATTGAGAAGTGAAACACTGGATGGACTGACTCCAATTCCGGAGGTAGTTCTAATTCATAGGTCACCTTGCCTATTTTGCGCACAATCTCATATGGCCTAATATACCGGGGACTAAGTTTCTCCTTTTTTCCAAATCTCATAACGCCCTTCATTGGCGACACTTTCAAGAACACCCAATCTTTCACTTCGAACTCTAAGTCCCTTCGACGATTATCCGCATAGGAATTTTGATGACTTTGAGCCGCTAGCAACCGATCTTGTATGAGCTTAACTTTCTCTATAGCTTGCTGAACCAAGTCTGGCCCTATCAATTTAGTCTTTTCTGATTCGAACCACCCAATCGGGGATCTACACTTTCGCCCATATATAGCTTCATACGGTGCCATTTGAATGCTAGAATGATAACTATTATTGTAAGCAAACTCAATGAGTGGCAAATGGTCATCCCAGTTTCCTCCAAAGTCTATCATACATGCCCGTAACATGTCCTCAAGAGTCTGAATAGTACGTTCAACTTGTCCATCGGTCTGTGGATGAACTGCCGTGCTAAGGCTAACCCGGGTCCCTAAACCCTCTTGGAAAGACTCCCAAAATTTAGCTGTAAACTGAGTCCATCTATCGGAGATAATAGATACCGGAACGCCATGGAGTCAACCTATCTCTTTAAGGTAAAGCCTTGCATAGTCTTCTGCCACATAGGTCGTCCTGACCGGTAGGAAATGAGCTGACTTGGTGAGTCTATCCACAATCACCCATATAGAATCATATTTGAGTGGAGAACGGGATAACCATGTAATGAAGTCCATATTAATCACTTCCCACTTCCAAGTTGGGATTTCTATAGCTTGCAACAGTCTACCCTGCTTTTGGTGCTCGATTTTCACCTGTTGACAATTAGGACATTGGGTTACAAATTCCGCTATATCTTTCTTCATTCCATTCCACCAGTATATGGACTTAAGATCGCGATACATTTTCGTCGCTCCGGGGTGAACAGAATAACGAGAACTATGAGCTTCTCTCAAAATCTGGTGGTGTAAACTTACCACATCAGGATCACATAATCTTCCTCTACACTGGAGAACTCCGTCTCCTGAAATGTCAAATGATGACTCCTCTTTCCGAGGGAGTGTATCTCTGTACTGCATTAGCATGGGATCCTCATATTGTCGCTCTTTCACTTCTGCTACTAGCGACGAGACTGCTGTATTCTGGATAATAGCTCCGCTGCTACCTGAGTCCACTACTCGGACTCTTAGGCTAGCTAACTGTTGGAGCTCACGGGCCATTTCTCTTTCTTCTGGTCGTACATCACATAGACTCCCCATCGATCTACGGCTAAGAGCATCAGCCACAACATTTTCCCTTCCGGGGTGATACAAAATATCAACATCGTAGTCTTTCAGCAATTCTAGCCATCGTCGTTGTCGCAAGTTCAACTCTTTCTGCTTGACGATATACTGAAGACTCTTATGACCTGTATAAATATCCACGTGGACACCATATAAATAATGTCTCCATATCTTTAGTGCATGAACCACCGCGGCCAATTCTAGATCATGGGTAGGATAATTCTGCTCATGTTTTCGTAATTGCCTTGAAGCATACGCAATCACTTTGCCATGCTGCATCAATACACAGCCTATCCCAACACCTGAAGCATCGCAATAAACGACATATCCTTCCAATCCCTCTACAAGTGTCAGAACTGGGGCAGAAGTCAATCTACCCTTTAATTCTTGGAAACTGCGTTCGCAAGCATCTGTCCATTGAAACTTTGCCGATTTCTGGGTCAATCTTGTGAGTGGTGCAGAAATAGAAGAAAAACCTTCAACAAACCTCCTGTAATAACCTGCTAAGCCCAGAAAGCTACGAACCTCCGTAGGAGTTGTGGGCCTTGGCCAAGTCTTCACGGCCTCAATCTTTTGACTATCCACTCGAATACCATCGACTTCCACAATATGCCCTAAAAATGCCACTGAGTTCAACCAGAACTCACATTTGGAAAACTTTGCAAACAATTCTCGAGTTCGAAGAACTCCAAGGACAATACGCAAATGATCCGCATGTTCTGCTTCGGATCTAGAATACACCAAAATATCATCAACGAATACGATTATAAATAAGTCCAGAAAGGACCTGAACACATTATTCATCAAATCCGTAAATACCGCTGGGGCATTAGTTAGCCCAAATGACATCACCCGGAATTCAAAATGACCATATCTTGTTCGGAAAGCTGTCTTGGGGATATCTTTCTCCCTTACTCTCACTTGATGATACCCGGACCTCAAATCAATCTTTGAAAACCATTTGGTACCTTGCAATTGATCGAACAAGTCATCAATCCTCGGGAGAGGATATTTATTCTTAATCGTCACCTTATTCAACTGCCTATAATCAATGCACATTCTCAAGGAGCCATCTTTCTTTCGGACGAACAATACGGGTGCTCCCCACGGGGTTGAACTAGGCCTAATGAAGCCTTTCTCGAGCAGGTCTTTCAATTGCTCCTTTAACTCTTTCAATTCTGCGGGTGCCATTCTATAGAGAGGAATAGATATAGGTTTAGTGTCTGGCAACACATCAATGGCAAATTCAATCTCCCGCTCGGGAGGAAGGCCTGGAAGCTCTTCCGGGAACACATCCGGGAATTCATTCACCACTGGAACTAACTGTAGAGTCGGCGACTCAGCTTCTACATCTTGAACTCGTACTAGATGATAAATGCACCCTTTTGTGATCATTTTCCTTGCCTTTAGATAGGAAATAAACCTACCTTTTGGTGATGCCGTATTTCCTTTCCATTATAACACTGGTTCTCCCGAAAACTGGAAACGAACCACCTTCATCCGACAATCAACCTTGGCATAACAAGAAGCCAGCCAATCCATGCCCATAATGACTTCAAAATTTACCATTTCTAGCTCATGCAAATCAATCATAGTACGACGATCACAAATCACAATCACACAATTTCTGTATACTCGGCTAGCTATTACTGATTCACCCACGGGTGTAGACACCTCAAAAGGTTTGATAGACTCCGACTCAATTATAAATCGACCTGCAATATATGGAGTAACATATGATAATGTGGAGCCCGGATCAATCAAAGCTTATACATCATGATAGAATACCGATAATATACCTGTGACCACGTCAGGAGAAGACTCAAGATCTTGGCATCCCGCCAATGCATAAATACGATGCTGAGGACCGCTAGAAGTGGGAGCTCTCCCTCTACCTCTACCATGGTCGACTGGCACATGTGAACCTGGCCCCGTAGGGCGTATAGATGCTGATGATCCGGCTGCCGACCCTGATGGCTGGGTCCTACCTCTACCCTGTATTGAGGGGCAATCACACATGATATGGCCTGGTTGACCACATGAATAACAACCATCCGAGCCCAATCGGCATCGACCCCAATGCAACTTCCCACACTGGGAACAACGTGGTACAGGCGGCCTTGACTGGCCTGAATCATCTCTGAACTGAGGTCCTAAATAACTGGGACTCGGCCCTGAACGAGCAGATCTATCAAGGCTCTGGCCTGGAAACCGTGGAAATGCACTGGTCATAGAATAGCCTGAATGTCTAGGGAACTGCTGCCTGTGTCTGCCTCTAAACTCGCTTGTCGGACCCAAAGATCTTGCTCTCTTGCTATGTCCCCGATCTTGCTCACGCTCACTTCTCCGCTATTGTAGGCTTTCTTCTAAGTTATGAGCATGTGCCTGAATGCGTGCAATATCCATACCGTCCTGAAGGGATGCAGTCAAGCATTTATCCATCAAGTGTGGCCCTAGGCCCTTTACAAATCGGTGTACCCGGTCGCCCATATCAGCTACCATGGCCGAAGTATACCTAGCCAGGGAGTTAAAGCGGAGGCTATACTCTAGGGCACTCATACTACCTTGCCTCAAGTTCAAGAATTTATCGGCCCTAGCTCGCCGAACTTCCGGAGGCATATAATGATGGAGAAAGGCATATCACCACACCCTGAACGTTTCCTCTGAGTCTGGGCCGCAACCAACTGAGTCAACAAATTAATGGCCTCTTTCACATCTTAGCCAGAAGCATCCGGTGGAGGTGCTGGAGCTAGGGCTGAGGCTCCCTCTCGCTCCCCAGTAATAGGCACTGTCTGGGCGGACTGAGATTGAGCCGCACTCTGGGACTCACTTTCCTCTACTATCGGTGGCGGTGCTCTTTTAGCCCGCTTTTCTGCCACCGTCTTGCCCTTTTGGGCTGGTGTAGCCTTTTTCTTCTTAGGCATCTCTGAAATGCACAACACACGATTAAGGAACAAGAATTCCTTATATCATAGCTCTATCGCACGATTCTTATGAAGAAAGAAGGTCATTTATTCCTAAAATGTCCGTAGCCTCTTGTTTATAAGTGTGGCGCACAACACAACCCATAACCAAGACTCTACTAAACACGGCTCGTAGACACACCCTAGGACTGAACTGCTCTGATACAAATTTTGTCACGACCCGACTAGGGGGCCGCGATGAGCACCCGGGCACCACTTAGCTTACACTTAGACTTGCATCTAGGTGAGCCGCATCATTAATCATACATTTCTAAGCATCGACCATGCTAGTCCCATTAGATGACAACATCTTCAATCATTATAGGCATCTATGCCACAACAATGTACATGGGCCGACGAGGCCAAAAAAATGATATACAAAATATAGGCCGACAAGGCCAGACATATCTAACCATATACACGTGACTACGAGCCTCTAAGAAGAGTAAAACATATCACATGAGCGGGACAGGACCCCGCTATGCCCATAATTATATACACAAAATAATAAGTAACCAAAAGCTATGGCTTTGAAGGAAATGGAGCTCCGCTATGTAATCTCTGAATAAGCAGCTATGGATCAAGTCTGTCTCCTTGTGCACCTGCGGGCATGACGCAGCGTCAACAAACAAAAGGACGTTAGTACGAAGAATGTACTGAGTATGTAAAGCATGATCAACATCAATATAGAAGCATCATAGACAATATATGAAGTGGCATAGGACGGAAGACAATAATATCATCATCAGGGCACTTACCAGCCTTTCATAGGAACTTTTCATTTCTCATGCGTATTTCATAATAGTGCTCGTATTCGTATACATGCCCCTATTCGCATTCATATACGTAGTCTTTTCGCATTCATATACATATTATATACATAGCCATACACTTATATACATACATAGCGTACCCGACCATAAGGTTCGGTGTTTCATACATACTTGGCCAACCAAGGCTCAATGTTATATCTACCTGGCCCTACCAAGGCTTCAGGGTTATCCGTACCATCTGCAGATGTGTACGCGCGTTACGTAATCATATACATACATATATATATATATACATCCATATACTTATATTCTACCCGGCATTATAAGCTCGGGGTTCATTATATCCCTGTATAGGTACACATACGTATAATAGCCCATAGGCACCTTTAGCATCATCATTATTATCGTCATCATTACTAGCCTCTTCATTATCGTTACATCTAGATCATGGGCCTAATCGTCATACGAGGAGCGTAGTGCAATCGTAGTATGTATCAAGGATCGTGAGCTTACAAGTTCGAAAAATTTATCAATTGAAGGCAACATACCCGTATAGAGGATTTAGAGAATTGGCCAAAGAGCCATGCCTATGAAAGAAGGTTTAGCCTTACATACCTTTTCTTCGGACTATTCTACACTTGCACGTCCCCTTCCAATGTTAGTGTTTCTACCTTCATTAATATTATAACAATGGCCATTAGTCATTCACATTATCCACATTATCTAGATTTCTCAACTTGCTTCAAATTCATCCTTATTCAAGGTCATAACACCCAACTTCGTCCATCCATCTAAAGTGTCTAGTTCATGATCTTAATACCATTTATAACACATTCATATCACAACACAACAACATTCGTGATTCAATTCAAACTATTCCTCAAAATGTCACTATTCATCATTCATAACCCATCTTACCATATTTTCTACAATCCATGTATTTTAATTCTCCAATACCTTAAACATCATGTAATAATCATGAATCTTACAGTAGAAGGGTTAGGAACAAGCTTTAGTTGATAATGCCCCACTTTGAGCAAAACCCTAGTTTTTCTCTATTTGGATTTCTTGACTTGGATGACCTTTGATGATGTTCTTACTCTTGATTCACTTTGTTTTATGTTGTTGATGACTTATGATCCTTGAAAACTTGGATAATAAATGTAGAGAGAGGTTTTAGAGAAAAGGTGTGTAATGTGGAAATGAAATAAAACAAGTGTTGGTCCCTTTATTTAATGAATTGCAAAATCTGTGTTGCGGTAAATAGTGGTCGTAAACTCTGTTTACGACCACGTATTCCATTTTACGGTTCGTCCCTCACGGTCATCTTTAACCTTTTCAAAAACCAGAAACTTTGGCTGCTTACATGGTGATTTACTACCATGGTTTACGGGTCGTAAATCACTTTACGGTCCGTAAACCAGGTCGTATTTTACCATTTCCTCGACTGGCAGTAAGTTGAAGTTTTGCATGCCAGTTTACGATCTGGCAGTTTACGGTCCGTATTTGCACTTTACGACCACTGGGCAGATTGCAATTCTACAACTATCCATATTTCTTAGACTTCTCATTTTAATCATCCATATTCATACACATGCATTGCTCAACTCACCTTGCCTTATCTTAGCAACTTTCTCGTCTTACGTCGGATTCCTTTGAAATCTCGCCTAAGGTAATCAAACGTCGTTTCTTGCTCATGGACATCATACACCCATACTTATCACTAGTTCATTCACTTGCGTACCAACGGAAAATTTCCCGAGGTGTAACATTCTTCCCCCCTTAAGAACATTCGTCCCTGAATGTTAAAGTGTTCGGGAATTCTATAAAACTTTCGGTAGAGTTTCCCCTATAATATGGCACTACCATCCTGCCACAACAACCCAATAATATCGATGCCACACAGGGCCACAACATAATAACAAAAAACTTATGGCCACGTATGACCCAAAAGCATAAAAGGAAAACATACATACATTTTGAACTTGACGTCTCATCTTGGGCTTCTTCCAAGGGCTGAAATAAATGTGGGTATTTGGATCGCATACTTTCTTCCGCTTCCCACGTCATTTCCTCTCGATGGTTATTTCTCCACAAAACATTAACTGAGGTCACTTCTTTATTTTAAGCCTCCGTACTTGCCTATCTGATATGGCAATGGGTATTTCATCATAAGTCAATTTCTCTTTCACTTGTACATCATTTGTTGGGACGATCCTAGTAGGATGTCCAATGCATTTTCGGAGCATCGAGAAGTGAAACACTGGATGGACTGACTCCAATTCCGGAGGTAGTTCTAATTCATAGGTCACCTTGCCTATTTTGCGCACAATCTCATATGGCCCAATATACCGGGGACTAAGTTTCTCCTTTTTTCCAAATCTCATAACGCCCTTCATTGGCGACACTTTCAAGAACACCCAATCTTTCACTTCGAACTCTAAGTCCCTTCGACGATTATCCGCATAGGAATTTTGATGACTTTGAGCCGCTAGCAACCGATCTTGTATGAGCTTAACTTTCTCTATAGCTTGCTGAACCAAGTCTGGCCCTATCAATTTAGTCTTTTCTGATTCGAACCACCCAATCGGGGATCTACACTTTCGCCCATATAAAGCTTCATACGGTGCCATTTGAATGCTAGAATGATAACTATTATTGTAAGCAAACTCAATGAGTGGCAAATGGTCATCCCAGTTTCCTCCAAAGTCTATCATACATGCCCGTAACATGTCCTCAAGAGTCTGAATAGTACGTTCAACTTGTCCATCGGTCTGTGGATGAAATGCCGTGCTAAGGCTAACCCAGGTCCCTAAACCCTCTTAGAAAGACTCCCAAAATTTAGCTGTAAACTGAGTCCATCAATCGGAGATAATAGATACCGTAACGCCATGGAGTCTCACTATCTCTTTAAGGTAAAGCCTTGCATAGTCTTCTGCCACATAGGTCGTCCTGACCTGTAGGAAATGGGCTGACTTGGTGAGTCTATCCACAATCACCCATATTGAATCATATTTACGTGGAGAACGGGGTAACCCTTTAATGAAGTCCATATTAATCACTTCCCACTTCCAAGTTGGGATTTCTATAGAATGCAACTGTCCACCCGACTTTTGGTGATCGATTTTCACCTGTTGACAATTAGGACATTGGGTTACAAATTCCGCTATATCTTTCTTCATTCCATTCCACTAGTATATGGACTTAAGGTCGCGATACATTTTCGTCGCTCCGGGGTGAACAGAATAACGGGAACTATGAGCTTCTCTCAAAATCTGGTGGCGTAAACTTGCCACATCGGGAACACATAATCTTCCTCTACACTGGAGAACTCCGTCTCCTGAAATGTCAAATGATGACTCCTCTTTCTGAGGGAGTGTATCTCTGTACTGCATTAGCATGCGATCCTCATATTGTCGCTCTTTCACTTCTGCTACTAGGGACGAGACTGCTGTATTCTAGATAGTAGCTCCGCTGCTACCTGAGTCCACTACCCGGACTCTTAGGCTAGCTAACTGTTGGAGTTCACGGGCCATTTCTCTTTCTTCTGGTCGTACATCACATAGACTCCCCATCGATCTACTGCTAAGAGCATCAGCCACAACATTTGCCTTTCCGGGGTGATACAAAATATCAACATCATAGTCTTTCATCAATTCTAGCCATCGTCGTTGTCGCAAGTTCAACTCTTTCTGCTTGAAGATATACTGAAGACTCTTATGTTATGTATAAATATCCACGTGGACACCATATAAATAATGTCTCCATATCTTTAGCGCAGGAACCACCGTGGCCAATTCTAGATCATGGGTAGGATAATTCTGCTCATGTTTTCGTAATTACCTTGAAGCATACACAATCACTTTGCCATGCTGCATCAATACACATCCTAGCCCAACACCTGAAGCATCGCAATAAACGACATATCCTTCCAATCCCTCTGGAAGTGTCAGAACTGGGGCAGAAGTCAATCTACCCTTTAATTCTTGGAAACTGCCTTCGCAAGCATCCGTCCTTTGAAACTTTGCCGATTTCTGGGTCAACCTTCTGAGTGGTGCAGAAATAGAAGAAAAACCTTCAACGAACCTCCTGCAATAACCTGCTAAGCCCAGAAAGCTACGAAACTCCATAGGAGTTATGGGCCTTGGCCAAGTCTTCACGGCCTCAATCTTTTGACTATCTACTCGAATACCATCGGCTGCCACAATATGCCCTAAAAATGCCACTGAGTTCAACCAGAACTCACATTTGGAAAACGTTGCAAACAATTCTCGAGTTCGAAGAACTCCAAGGACAATACGCAAATGATCCGTATGTTCTGCTTCGGATCTAGAATACACCAAAATATCATCAACGAATACGATTACAAATAAGTCCAGAAAGGACCTGAACACATTATTCATCAAATCCATAAATACTGCTGGCGCATTAGTTAGCCCAAATGACATCACCCAGAATTCAAAATGACCATATCTTGTCCGGAAAGCTGTCTTGGGGATATCTTTCTCCCTTACTCTCACTTGATGATACCCGGACTTCAAATCAATCTTTGAAAACCATTTGGCACCTTACAATTGATCGAACAAGTCATCAATCCTCAGGAGAGGATATTTATTCTTAATCGTCAGCTTATTCAACTGCCTATAATCAATGCACATTCTCAAGGAGCCATCTTTCTTTCGGACGAACAATACGGGTGCTCCCCATGGGGATGAACTAGGCCTAATGAAGCCTTTCTCGAGCAGGTCTTTCAATTGCTCCTTTAACTCTTTCAATTCTGCGGGTGCCATTCTATAGGGAGGAATAGATATAGGTTTAGTGTCTGGCAACAGATCAATGGCAAAATCAATCTCCCGCTCGGGAGGAAGGCCTGGAAGCTCATCCGGGAATTCATTCACCACTGGAACTGACTGTAGAGTCGGCGACTCAGCTTCTACATCTTGAACTCGTACTAGATGATACATGCACCCTTTTGTGATCATTTTCCTTGCCTTTAGATAGGAAATAAACCTACCTTTTGGTGATGCCGTATTTCCTTTCCATTCTAACACTAGTTCTCCCGAAAACTGGAAACGAACCACCTTTATCCGACAATCAACGTTGGCATAACAAGAAGCCAACCAATCCATGCCCATAATGACATCAAAATCTACCATTTCTAGCTCATGCAAATCAATCATAGTACGACGATCACAAATCACAATCACACAATTTCTATATACTCGGCTAGCTATTACTGATTCACCCACTGGTGTAGACACCTCAAAAGGTTTGATAGACTCCGGCTCAATTATAAATCGACCCTCAATATATGGAGTAACATATGATAATGTGGAGCCCGGATCAATCAAAGCATCTACATCATGAGAGAATACCGATAATATACCTGTGACCACGTCAGGAGAAGACTCAAGATCTTGGCGTCCCGCCAATGCATAAATACGATGCTGAGGACCACTAGAAGTGGGAGCTCTCTCTCTACCTCTACCATGGCCGACTGGCGCATATGAACCCGGCCCCGTAAGGCGTACAGATGCTAATGATCCGGCTGTCGACCCTGATGGCTGGGTCCTACCTCTACCCTGTACTGAGGGCAATTACGCATGATATGGCCTGGTTGACCACATGAATAGCAACTATCCGAGCCCAATCGGCATCGACCCCAATGCAACTTCCCACACTGGGAACATCGTGGTACAGGTGGCCTTGACTAGCCTGAATCATCTTTGAACTGAGGTCCTGAATAACTGGGACTCTTCCCTGAACGAGTAGATTTATCAAGGCTCTGGCCTAGAAACCGTGGAGATGCACTGGTCATAGAATAGCCTGAATGTCTAGGGAACTGCTGCCTGTGTCCACCTCTAAACTCGCTTGTCGGACCCAAAGATCTAGCTCTCTTGCTATGTCCCCGATCTTGCTCACGCTCACTTCTCCACTATTGTAGTCTTTCTTCTATGTTCTGAGCATATGCCTGAATGCGTGCAATATCCATACCGTCCTGAAGGGACGCAGTCAAGCATTTATCCATCAAGTGTGGCCCTAGGCCCTTTACAAATCGGTGTACCCGGTCGCCCATATCCGCTACCATGGCCGAAGTATACCTAGCCAGGGAGTTAAAGCGGAGGATATACTCTAGGGCACTCATACTACCTTGCCTCAAGTTCAAGAATTTATCGGCCCTAGCTCGCCGAACATCCGGAGGCATATAATGATGGAGGAAGGCATCAACAAACTCTTACCATACCGGGGGAGGTGCATTGGCCCCCCGTGAAGCCATCCACACCGTATACCACTGGATCGAGACATCTCTCAATCTATATGACGCTAACTCCACCGACTCGGTGTCTCAAACATGTGTCAATTGGAGTGTCCTCAACATACCGTCAATAAAGTCCTGAGGGTCCTCCTCCGGCATTGACCCAAAGAATTCTGGAGGGTTCAAAGTAATGAAATCACGAGCCCTCGCACTAACAGCCCTATCACCACGCCCTGAACTTTGGCTCTAAGTCTGGGCCGCAACCAACTGAGTCAACAAATTAATGGCCTCTTTCGCATCTTAGCCAGAAGCATCCGGTGGAGGAGCTGGAGGTGATGGAGCTGGGGCTGAGGCTCCCTCACGCTCCCCAGTAATAGGCACTATCTGGGAGGACTGAGATTGAGCCGCACTCTGGGACTCACTTTCCTCTACTATCGGTGGCGGTGCTCTTTTAGCCCGCTTTTCTGCCACCGTCTTGCCCTTTTGGGCTGCTGTAGCCTTTTTCTTCTTAGGCATCTCTGAAACGCACAACATACGATTAAGGAACAAGAATTTCTTACATCATAGCTCTATCGCACGATTATTATGAAGAAAGAAGGACATTAATTCCTAAAATGTCCGCAGCCTCTTGTTTATAAGTGTGGCGCACAACACACCCATAACCAAGACTCTACTAGACACGGCTCGTAGACATACCCTAGGATTGAACTGCTCTGATACAAATTTTGTCACGACCCGACTAGGGGGCCGCGATGAGCACCCGGGCACCCCTTAGCTTACACTTAGACTTGCATCTAGGTGAGCCGCATCATTAATCATACATTTCTAAGCATCGACCATGCTAGTCCCATTAGATGACAACATCTTCAATCATTATAGGCATCTATGCCACAACAATGTACATGGGCCGACGAGGCCAAAAAAATGATATACAAAATATAGGCCGACAAGGCCAGACATATCTAACCATATACACGTGACTACGAGCCTCTAAGAAGAGTAAAACATATCACTTGAGCGGGACAAGACCCCACTATGCCTATAATTATATACACAAAAGAATAAGTACCCAAAAGCTATGGCTCCGAAGGAAATGGAGCTTCGCTATGTAATCTCTGAATAAGAAGCTATAGATCAAGTCTGTCTCCCTGTGCACCTGCGGGCATGACGCAGCGTCCATAAACAAAAGGACGTCAGTACGAAGAATGTACTTAGTATGTAAAGCATGATCATCATCAATATAGAAGCATCATAGACAATATATGAAGTGGCATAGGAGGGAAGACAATAATATCATCATCAGGGCACTGAACTGCCTTTCATAGGAACTTTCCATTTCTCATGCATATTTCATAATAGTGCTCGTATTCGTATACATGCCCCTATTCGCATTCATATACATTGTCTTTTCACATTCATATTCATATTATATACATAGCCATACACTTATATACATACATAGCGTACCCGACCATAAGGTTCGGTGTTTCATACATACTTGGCCAACCAAGGCTCAATGTTATATCTACCTGGCCCTACCAAGGCTTCAAGGTTATCCGTACCATCTGCAGATGTGTGCGCGTGTTACATAATCATATACATACATATATATATACATCCATATACTTATATTCTACCCGGCATTATAAGCTCGGGGTTCATTGTAGCCCTGTATAGGTACACATACGCATAATAGCCCATAGGAACCTTTAGCATCGTCATTATTCTCGTCATCATTACTATCCTCTTCATTATCGTTACATCTAGATCATGGGCCTACTCGTCATACGAGGAGCGTAGTGCAATGGTAGTATGTATCAAGGATCGTGAGCTTACAAGCTCGAAAAATTTATCAATTGAAGGCAACATAACCGTATAGAGGATTTGGAGAATTGGCCAAAGAACCTTGCCTTATGAAAGAAGGGTTAGCCTTACATACCTTTTCGTCAGACTATTCTACACTTGCACGTCCCCTTCCAATGTTAGCGTTTCTACCTTCATTAATATCATAACAATGGCCATTAGTCATTCACATTATCCACATTATCTAGATTTCTCAACTTGCTTCTAATTCATCCATATTAAAGGTCATAACACCCAACTTCGTCCATCCGTCTAAAGTGTCTAGTTCATGAGCTTAATACCATTTATAACACATTCATATCACAACACAACAACATTCGTGATTCAATTCAAACTATTCCTCAAAATGTCACTATTCATCATTCATAATCCATCTTACCATATTTTCTACAATCCATGTATTTTAATTCTCCAATACCTTAAACATCATGTAATAATCATGAATCTTACCTTAGAAGTTGTAGGAACAAGCTTTAGTTGATAATACCCCACTTTGAGCAAAACCCTAGTTTTTCTCCATTTGGATTTCTTGACTTGGATGACCTTTGATGATGTTGTTACTCTTGATTCACTTTGTTTTATGTTGTTGATGACTTATGATCCTTGAAAACTTGGATAATAAATGTAGAGAGAGGTTTTAGAGAGAAGGTGTGTAATGTGGAAATGAAATAAAACAAGTGTTGGTCCCTTTATTTAATGATTTGCAAAATCTGTGCTGTGGTGAATAGAGGTCGTAAACTGAGTTTACGACCACGTATTCCATTTTACGGTTCGTCCCTCGCGGTCGTCTTTAACCTTTTCAAAAACCAAAAACTTTGGCTGCTTGCATGGTGATTTACGACCATGGTTTACAGGTCATAAATCACTTTACGGTCCGTAAACCAGGTCGTATTTTACCATTTCCTCGATTGGCAGAAAGTTGAAGTTTTGCATGCCAGTATACGACCTGGCAGTTTACGGACCGTATACCAGTTTACGGTCAGTATTTGCACTTTATGACCACTGGGCAGATTGTAATTCTACAACTCTCCATATTTCTTAGACTTCTCATTTTAATCATCCATATTCATACACATGCATTGCTCACCTCACCTTGCCTTATCTTAGCCAACTTTCTCGTCTTACGTCGGATTCCTTTGAAATCTCGCCTAAGGTCATCAAACGTCATTTCTTGCTCATGGACATCATACACCCATACTTATCACTAGTTCATTCACTTGCGTACCAACGGAAAATATCCCGAGGTGTAACAGTTATGCTATAGGATTCATGCCATTAGAAAGAAGGGACTAGCCTCACATACCTTTGACGTTTAACTAAGCTATCGTTCGCTTGTTCTCTTACGATATCGCGTTTCTACATTCAAAGAGAATTCGCATTTACGTTAATTAATCGACTATAAGAACGCGCTACTATTTCTAGGAAAATTGGGCGGCACTTCCTTTGTTTATACTACTTTTCCTATATTCTATATTAACTCCCAAACGCTCGCAATATTGAAATCATCAATCATCATTTACATGCACTAACCACAATCCACCATTTCTCTCTAATTTCTCCACATTTATACTTATAACTCATTATCGCGTTTCCGTCTATATGATACTTATTTCATGGTCAAAGCATCCTTTTCAACATATTCATAATCATAACGCATCAACATTTATGATTCCATTCAACTACCATTCAATTGTGACACTATTCATCCACTTTAAGACCCATCTTCTATGTTTTCCTACCATTCAAGCATCTTAGCTTTCCAATACCTTAAACAACATGATGGATTCATTAAACTTACCTTAGATGATGGTGGAACAAGACTAGGGTGGAATCCTTCGTTATGCACCAAAACCCTACTTCACCTTTCTTGGAACTTCTTGGTTTGGATGAACTTCACTTGAGTTTCACACACTTTGTTTGATGGATTTAATGTTTTTGATCATTGATTTCCTTGTTATTCTTATGGTTGAAGTGTTTGGAGAATTTTCTAGAGAGTTCTTGAGTGGTGTAGATGAGAAATGAAATGAAAATGAATGAAAAGGGTCCCTTATATTAATTACAAAATCTGATTTTTATGAACAGTAGTCGGGATGCACAGTGGTCGTAAACCCATTTTACGGGCCGTATTCTTGTTTACGGTCCGTCCTTCACGACCGTATTTAAGCATAACAGAACAAGAAAGGTTTGCTAGAATCATAGTAGTTTACGGTCACAGTTTACGGGTCGTATTTCGATTTACGGTCCGTATTCTGGGTCGTATTTAGCTATTTACACATTTGGCAGAAAGTTGAAATCTTGGAAGGTTGGAGGACGATAGCAGTTTACGGTCCGTAAACTACTTTACGGGCCGTATTCCACTTTACAACAACCTGGGCCAAAGTGCAAACCTGCAACTTTTCACTGTACGTTCACGAGGAAATTTCCGAGGTGTAACACTCTCCCCCCCTTATTGGAACATTCGTCCTCGAATGTTAGGTCATCGGGGATTCTAGAAAAATTTCACCAAAGTTTCCCCTGTAATTTGGCACTACCAACCTGTCACAACATCCCATAATATCATCGCCTTACAGGGCTACATCACAACATCGATCAATCTAGGGCCACACACGACCAAAAACATGAAAAATAAGCATACGTACCTCATATCGTTGGCGTTTCATCTTGAATCTCTCCTGGGGGTCGAAATAAATGCGGATACTTCGACTTCATACTCTCTTCCGCTTCCCACGTCATTTCTTCCCGGTTATTGTTTTGCCACAAGACTTTAACTGAAACCACCTCTTTGTTTTGGAGTTTTCACGCTTGCCTGTCGAGAATAGCAATAGGCACTTCTTCATAGGTTAGTTTTTCTATTACTTGCACATCATCTATAGGAACAATCTTCGTGGGATCTCCTATACACTTGCGGAGCATCGAAACGTGGAAAACAGGGTGGACTGATTCAAGCTCCGAAGGTAGATCCAATTCATAGGCTACCTGACCCACCTTGCGGATGATTTTGTAAGGTCCAATGTATCTGGGACTTAGCTTCCCTTTCTTACCAAATCTCATCACCCCTTTCATCGGTGACACTTTCAAAAATACCCAATCATAAATTTGAAATCCCAAGTCTCGTCGACGGTTGTCCGCATAGGACTTTTGGCGACTTTGTGTTATACCCCGTATATTTATACGTCGAATTATTCGCAAGCAAATCGACTTAAGTTAAAGGCGAAATTATTTTCGGACATGAAATAGGAACCTTTAATTTTCAATTTTAATTATTACATAAATTGTTTGTGCATTTTATTTAGTATAGAAATATTATTGGAGATTAGGGACTAATTTATTGTGATTAGATTATTAGATAAGAATTAATGATTAATTAAAATTAATTAATTAATTTAATTATTAGTTGTGGGCCCCACTCGAAAAAAAATATAATGGGCTGCCACATGGTACCAAGTGGGCTGCCACGTGGCATCAGTTGGCCAAAAGTAGAGGAATTAACGTGTCAATGTATGGAAGACCTTATATAGGCAATTGGCTAAATGAACAATTCATCATTTTGAATTCATTTTGCCAAAGAAGAAAAAATCAACCAAGTTAGAAAAATGAACTCCCATGGCTGCTCGGCCAGCCATGGTGATGGGGGAAAATTTGTATTATTAAATATTTTTATTAAGTTCCAAGTGAATTACAAGTTCAAGGAGGTGATAGCAACATTGGATGTTGAATCGAGGTAGAAGAAATTGCGAAATTGGAGCAATTAAGAGTAGAAATTCCTCCGAGAAAATTAAGGTAAGATTTTCTTGTTTTATGGTGTAATTGTGTTAATAGTGTTGTAATGGAGTTAGTAAAATTGGATAGGATGAAATTGGAATTAAGAAAATGCATGAAATCGATATTATAGGGAATTGTGGGTTAAAATGGATTTAGAAAGGTTGTTGGGTTGTTAGAATTATTATGGGCTGAATTGTGAGAATTTTATATGTATATCTCTATTGTTGGTATTTTATGTCAATTCGGGTTAGGCGAATATATAGGGGAAATGCTGCCCGATTTTCGTTAAGCCCTTAACTAATGAAAAACCCTTAACGAGAAAGTATAAGTTAAAGAATAAGTTCTATAAGCGATGGGCTACGGATTTATGAACTAGAAAGTATAGTTACTAACGATAACGTTACTTTCACGTTAAATAGGCTAAAGGGGTCGACAAAACGAACGGATTTGCGAATAGTCGTTAAATCTAAGTGATGAATGATATGAACTTTGGGGTAACTCTATTCATAAGTTCCGAATGTGATTTATAATTCTTATTCACTTCTTGATGTTACAACTCTCAAGTGATTGAGCTTCCCTCTTCAGTTTCCTATACGTTGGATAATAGTCGATATATATATATAAGCTCCTATTTCAAGAAACTCTACGATAACGGATGTCCTTGACTTCTATAAGCTGTTTCATACTATATTGACATATGTCTATGGTTCCTAAGGCTCTTTTGATATGATCTATAATGACATTCGAGGGATACTTGATATGATTGCCGCTATTGATACTCAGGTGTTAATCCCTTCTTCTTATTTTGTTTGAGTCTTGATAATATTTTAAATTGCATATGGTTTCTCACTAGTCTGCTCGTGCATGCCTCAATATGTCTTTCACCAAGTCCCGGGCCGGGTATGTTATCGTGCATAGTTTCATTGCATTGTTCACCGAGTCCCTCACTAGAGGGCCGGGTACGGTATATATATATATATATGATATGATGACATGTTATGGAGGCCAGGAGGGCATATGATGACTTTATTCACCGAGTCCCTCACTAGAGGGCCGGGTACGATATATATATATGATATATGATATTAACATGCATGATTTATGTTTCAAGGAAAGTGTTTTGGTATTCTGGACATTGTACTTGTTTCCTGTACTCCTTATTTCAGTTATGATCCTTTTTACCGTATTTCATGCTTTATATACTCAGTACATATTCCGTACTGACACCCTTTCTTAGGGGGGCTGCGTTTCATGCCTGCAAGTACAGATAGTCGGTTTGGTGACCCTTCAGCATAGGACTTCTACTCAGCTGTCTTGGACAGCTCCATTGTTTCAGAGTTTAGGCCTTTGGTACAGATCATATGATATATATATATATGTGTGTGTGTGTGTGTGTGTGTGTGTTTATCCAGGGGTACGGCGGGGCCCTATCCCGTCATATTTCGCTATTCGTACTCTTAGAGGTCTGTAGACATATGTGTGGGTTGTGTATGAGTGTTGTATCTATACGATGTGCTGTGGTATGATGTTCGTCTATAGTGGCAGCCTTGCCTGCTTGCATATGATATTGATATGTGATGGCAGCCTTGTCGGCTTGCATATTATTTCATGATATGATTAGTTGTGACTCCTCAGGAGACAGATGATCTGGAAATATATATATATATGATGATGTTACGAACATTGGAGTTCCTTTATAAGTTTTCGTATTGTCGTAGTTTCAGTTGATTCTATTTAATAGGTTCATGTACGGGTGTCCAGTTCGGGCACCAGTCACGGCCTACGGGGTTGGGTCGTGACACTTTGAGCTATCAATAACCGATCTTGGATCACCTTGACTTTTTCTATTGCTTGTTGGATCAATTCAGGGCCCACTAATTGTGCTACTCCTATTTCGAACCATCCGATTGGAGATCTGCATTTCCTTCCATATAAAGCTTCATATGGATCCATTTGTATACTAGAATGGTAGCTATTGTTGTATGTGAACTCAATAAGGGGTAAGTGATCATCCCAGCTACCACCGAAATCCAACACACACGCTTGTAGCATATCTTCTAAGGTTTGAATGGTACGCTCGGCCTGCCCATCAGTTTGCGGATGAAATGTCGTGCTAAACTTCACTTGCGTGCCCAAACCTTCTTGAAAAGATTTCCAGAACTTAGCTGTAAACTGTGCCCCTCTATCTGTGATGATAGATAATGGAATTCCATGGAGTCGCACAATTTCCTTGAGATACAACCTCACATAGTCTTCGGCTGAGTACGTGGTCCTAACTGGAAGAAAATGGGTTGCTTTTGTCAATCTATCCACAATCACCCATATAGAGTCATACCTGCCACGGGAACGGGGTAATCCCACGATGAAATCTATGTTGATCACTTCCCATTTCCAGGTGGGTATCTCTATTGCTTGCAATAAGCATCCTGGCTTTTGATGTTCAACTTTTACTTGTTGGCAATTTGAACACTGTGCAACAAATTCGGCTATGTCTCTCTTCATGCCATCCCACCAATACATCATCTTGAGATCAAGATACATTTTTGTTGTACCTGGATAAATAGAATACCGAGAACAATGTGCTTCTTCAAGAATTCATCCGCGCAATTTTGCTACATTCGACACACATAATCTGCCTCGGTACCTAAGAATTCCATCCGTGGAAACTTCAACTGGAGATTTTTCTTTTCCATGAGACATGTCTTTGTAACGACACAATTGAGGATCTTCATATTGTCGTTCTTTCACTTCCATGTCCAAGGATGAAATTGTGGGATTATTGATACTAACCCTGCACCACCCAAATCTATTACACGTACCCAAGACTAGCTAGTTGGCGAAGTTCTTGAACCATCTCTTTCCTTTCTGGAGGGATTTCACAACTACCCATCGATCGTCGGCTAAGCGCATCGGCTACTACATTTTCTTTCCCGGGGTGGTACAAGATGTTCAGATCATAATCCTTCAATAATTCTAACCACCGCCTCTGCCGTACATTCAACTCCTTCTGTTTGAAAATGTACTGAAGACTTTTGTGATCTGTACAGATATCAACGTGCACACCGTACAAATAATGTCTCCACATCTTTAAGGCATGAATGACTGCAGCTAATTCGAGATCATGAGTTAGATAATTCTTTTCATGTTTCCGCAATTTCCTCGAAGCATATGCAATAACGTTACCATGCTACATCAATACGCATCCCAATCCGACACCGGAGGCGTCACAATACACAACATAACCATCTGACCCTTCTGGAAGTGTTAAAACTGGAGCTGAGGTCAATCTGTCCTTCAACTCTTGGAAGCTGCGTTCACAAGCGTCATTCCATTGAAATTTGGCCGACTTCTGGGTTAGCTTCGTCAATGAGGCTGAAATAGACGAAAATCCCTCTACAAATCTTTTATAATAACCTGCCAAACCCAGAAAACTACGAACCTCTGTAGGCATCGTAGGCCTTGGCGAAGTCTTCACCGCTTCAATTTTCTAAGTGTCAACTCGAATGCCATCATATGAAATAACATGGCCCAGAAATGTCACGGAATTCAACCAGAACTCACACTTTGAAAACTTCGCATATAATTTCCGGGCTCGAAGAATGCCAAGAACAATTCGCAAATGATCTGCATGTTCTGATTATGTGCGAGAGTACACCAGAATATCATCGATAAACACTATCACGAAGGAATCCAAGAGTGGCCTGAATACATTGTTCATGAAGTTCATAAACACGGCCGGAGCGTTAGTCAACCCGAAAAACATCACTTGAAATGCATAGTGGCCATATCTCGTTCTGAAGGCTGTTTTAGGAATATCTGCTGCTCTAACTCTCTGTTGATGGTAACCCAACCTCAAATCTATTTTGGAAAACCACTTGGCACCTTGTAGTTGATCGAACAAGTCATCAATTCTGGGAAGAGGATATTTGTTCTTTATCGTCACTTTATTCAATTGCCTGTAGTCGATACACATTCGTAGAGATCCGTCTTTCTTTCTTACAAACAAGACCGGTGCTCCCCACGGTGATGAACTGGGCCTAATAAACCCCTTTTCAAGCAAGTCTTTCAACTGCGCCTTTAGCTCTTTTAATTCTACCGGAGCCATTCGATAAGGAGGAATAGAAATGGGCTCGGTGTCCGGCAACACATAAATGGCGAAATCAATTTTCCTTTCTGGAGGAAGTCTTGGAAGTTCATCTGGGAACACATCTGGGAATTCATTCACTACCGGAACTGACTGGAAAGTTGGCGGCTTTGCCTCTGTGTCATGAACCCGTACTAAGTGATAAATATAACCCTTGGCTATCATCTTCCTTGCCTTAAGATAGGAAATAAACCTACCCTTTGGCGATGCTGCATTACCTTTCCATTCAAGCACGGGCTCTCCCGGAAATTGAAATCGAACCACTTTTGTGCGGCAATCAACATTTGCATAACACGACGTCAACCAATCCATACCCATGATTACATCGAAATCTACCATTTTTAGCTCAATCAAGTCAGCTTTGGTCTGACGATCACATATCACAATGACACAATTTTTGTACACTTGTCTTGCTATCGCGGGATCACCAACCGGAGTGAGTACCTCAAAGGGTCCAATTGACTCGGGTTTCACCCCAATACAACCAACAACATATGGAGTAATATACGAGAATGTAGAACCCGAATCTATCAACGCATACACATCACGGGAGAATATAGACAATATACCTGTAACTACATCCGGAGAGGACTCGATCCTGTCGTCCGGCTAAAGCATATACACGGGGCTGAGTGGTACCTGAAGTAGATGTTGTCCCTCGGCCTCTGCCTCGGCCTGCTGTCATCTGGGGAGTCTGCCCTACCGGGCGTACTGATGAAGAGCTTGCTGCTGAACCTGTAGGCTGAACGCCAACTCTGCCACTCATCGACGGGCAATCCCTCATTATATGCCCCCACCTGACCACAAGTATAACAGGCATCCAAACCCTGACGACACTGTCCGGAATGTAATCTGCTGCATTCGTTTCATCGCGGCACTGGGGGGTCTCCTCTGACTATAATCTTCCTGGAACTGGGAATCTGAAGCCCTCGAACTCTGGCCCTGTCCTGAATGGAAAGAGCGATCAAATCTCCTGCCTGCGAATCGAGGAGGTGCACTCGTCACTGACTGGCCTGAGTACCCAGAATATATCTGCCTTGATCCCCTGGATGATCACTGCTAGCTCCCATGGATCTGGCCCTCTTTCCTTGCCTTCTATCAATATCACGGTCGCCTCTTTGTTGTTGTTGTCGCCCCTCCAAATTCTGTCCATGAGCCTGTATTCGGGAGATATCCATCCCGTCTTGCAAGGAAGCCGTCAAGCAATCTCTGAATAAATGTGGCCCCAGGACACTTACAAATCTATGTACCCGATCCCCCATGTCAGCCACAATAGCCGGGGCATATCTAGCCAAAGAATTAAATTGAAGGCTATATTCCTGGGCCCTCATATTCCCTTGCCTCAAATTTAGAAATCTGTCCGCTCTAGCTCGGCGGACTTCGGGTGGCAAATAGTGACCAATAAAAGCATCTAAAAACTCTTGCCAAACCGGAGGAGGAGCGTTCTCTCCTCTTGATAATAACTAATTGTTGTACCGTAACACCGCCACATCCCGGAGTCTATACGATGCCAACTCCACAGATTCGGTCTCGGAGGCATTGAGAATCTTCAATGACCTCAACATTTCATCAATGAAACCTTGTGGGTCTTCCTCCGGCTTTGACCCGAAGAACTCCAGAGGATTTAGGCTAATAAAATCACGGGCCTTGGTACTTGCTGCCCGGTCACTTGAACCACATTTTGTCATTGTGCCTGTGCGGCAACCAATTGTGTCAATAGCTGAATGTCCTCGGTCATTTGTTGACTCGAAGCAACCGGCGGAGGAATTGGAGCTGGGGCTCCTCCTTGGTCTCCCACATTGGGCGGGGTACTGGAAGTATTAGATGGTGCCTCGTTATGCGATTCACGTTCATCTATATTGACCCGAAGCTCTCTTTCTACCCGCCTCTTTGTCGTAGTCTTGCGGCTGTAGCCTTTCCCTTTGGCGGCATTCTGAATTCATAACACACCATTAGGGAGGATAAAATCTTACGCGTGGCTCTATCGCACGATCCCATAGAAGAAAGATGGTCATTTTTTTCCTAAATGCCCTGTATCCTCTTGTTTATTGATGTGGCGCGCAACACACTATAAACAAGACTCTACTTGACACGGCTCGCAAACACTTCCTAGGACGGAACTGCTCTGATACCACTTTTTTCACAACCAAACTAGGGGCCGCGACGGGTACCCAGGGTTAACCGCTTAGCACCGCTCGTTCTGTCGCTCGTTTTACTCATGTAATGCTCTTTTTATCATCTCTATACTCTTAGCGTAGGAAAATCATATTTCATATGAAAACATAAAATACTTTCATATACATGTGCCTTTAGGCTATCAAAATAATACATATATATATATATATATATATATATATATATATATATATATATATATATATATATATATATATATATATATATATATATATATATATATATATATATATATATATAGTGTCGACTTCGTGAGACCATCTAACCCGCACTGCGTATCTACGAGCCTCTACTGGATTACTGTACAGAGGGACGGGACAAGACCCCGTCGTGCCCAAAAATACACATACATGGCTATATATACATACACAAAAGAATAATCATAAGCACCTCCGGGATAATGAAGGGCTTCCAATCAGCTGACAGCTACTACGAATCTGGTTCGAGCTCTTCCCCCTGTCTACCTGTGGGCATGAACACAACATCCAAAGAAAACGGACGTCAATACGAATATTGTACTGAGTATGAGAGGCATAAACAATGAAATAAGACAATGATGTAAAGAAGATATCAGTATAGAACATCTGAATCTGACTGTCAAGTATAAGGAAAACAAGTCAAGCTGTCTTACTCATGCTCATCATCATATCATATATGCATGATGTATAAACTGCCCATCCGTATCGGATCGGTGTGATAATCATAATATTAGCCTACGTCCGGGGTAACATCTCATGCCGCCCACTTGTGGTGTCTGCCCATGCCATCTGGCCATGGTGTATCGTATAGCTAGCCGCCTTGGCGGTGACTGCCCGGCCAAATAGGCGCGGTGTAATAGTAATATCATCATATGCTCATCACAATATGCTTAGCTTATCATAATACATACATAAGGCTCAAGATCAACCATACTCTATCGGGGTGACGTAAGGTCGTGATCCCCCGATTGCATTATGGAACAATCATGGACATTCTGCCTCACCTTGAAGGAATTAGCATCTAAGGTGAGTGTAAGCGATAAGTAACATCATTAGACTTTCTAAACTTTAACTCATTACATTGTGTAGCGAATTATAGACATAGGCTCATGGATAAGAAATAAGTTACGCTATAGGATTCAAGCCATTAGAAAGAAGGGACTAGCCTCACATACCTTTGACGTTTAACTAAGCTATCGTTCGCTTGTTCTCCTTCGATATCGCGTTTCTACCTTCAAAGAGAATTCAAATTTATGTTAGTTAATCGACTATAAGAACGTGCTACTATTTCTAGGAAAATTGGGCGGCACTTCCTTTGTTTATACTACTTTTCCCATATTCTGTATTAACTCCCAAACGCTCGCAATATTGAAATCATCAATCATCATTTACATGCACTAACCACAACCCACCATTTCTCTCTAATTTCTCCACATTTATACTTATAACTCATTATCGCGTTTCCGTCTATATGATCATTATTTCATGGTCTAAGCATCCTTTTCAACATATTCATAATCATAACGCATCAACATTTATGATTCCATTCAACTACCATTCAATTGTGACACTATTCATCCATTTTAAGACCCATCTTCTATGTTTTCCTACCATTCAAGTATCTTAGCTTTCCAATACCTTAAACAACATGATGGAGTCATGAAACTTACCTTAGATGATGGTGGAACAAGCCTAGGGTGGAATCTTTCGTTTTTCACCAAAACCCTACTTTACCTTTCTTGGAACTTCTTGGTTTGGATGAACTTCACTTGAGTTTCACACACTTTGTTTCATGGATTTAATGTTGTTGATCATTGATTTCCTTGTTTTTCTTATGATTGAAGTGTTTGGAGAATTTTCTAGAGAGTTCTTGAGTGGTGTAGATGAGAAATGAAATGAAAATGAATGAAAAGGGTCCTTTATATTAATTACAAAATCTGATTTTTATGAACAGTAGTCCGGATGCACAGTGGTCGTAAACCCACTTTACGGGCCGTATTCTGGTTTACGGTCCGTCCTTCGCGACCGTATTTAAGCATAACAGAACCAGAAAGGTTTGCTAGAATCATAGTAGTTTACGGTCACAGTTTACGGGCCGTATTTCGATTTACGGTCCGTATTCTAGGTCGTATTTAGCCATTTAGACATTTGGCAGAAAGTTGAAATCTTGGATGGTTAGAGGACGATAGCAGTTTACGGTCCGTAAACTACTTTACGGGCCGTATTCCACTTTACGACCAACTGGGCCAAAGTGCAAACCTGCAACTTTTCACTGTACGTTCACGAGGAAATTTCCGAGGTGTAACAACAACCAACAGAAACATCCACAACGACTAGATAGACACAGCTGATCGTAATCTAATTACAACCCACACACATGTCTACATACCTCTAAGAGTACTAACAGTGAAATATGACAGGATAGGTGTCACACCCCGACTTTACTAGGGTGTGATGGGCACCCGACCCCATATCTGGAGCCGAGCGAACCCTTGAATCACTTAAGAAAGAAATACATAATAAGCTCTCCCAAATATTTTTTTTTCTTCATATGTAAAATCTTACATCATATAAGACTCGTGACATGAAACATAATAACATATCGGCTGCTGGAGCCGCTTACAGACGGACAACCCAATACCTACGACTCTGTCTGCAAAGTCTCTAACATCAAACATACATCATGGCTCAGATACTCTGACTCGGCAGCACTCCAAAACGAGTGGAGACTGCTAACCCCGCTGGAACATCTTCTATGATAACTGTGGCTCATCTGGTGTACCTGCGCGGCATGAACGCAGCCCCCGAAGAAGAGGGGTCAGTACGAGTAATGTACTGAGTATGTAAGGCATGAATAGTAACATAATAAAGGCATATACAGTATGAATAATAACGGAACAAACATATGGAGCTTATCTGGGACAGATGTAACCTGTACATGTGAATGCCTTTCAGGCGGATGCCATGCATGCTTAGTTTCATTCCAGAAAATGGTACTTCTTATTTACATATACAGAAAACAGAACATTTCAGAAAACGGTGTTCTTTATTTACATTCACAGACGCCGAGTGCATCGGCTCTCCCACCCCCCTCCCCAACAGTGTCCCAACATATTATATATATATCATATATACAGACGCCGTATCTGGCTCTCCCATATCCCGCATCCGGGCATCCCGCATCCGGGACGAAATCCAGCTGAATCAGGTGGTGATATAACAGTGGCCCTTCCCCTTTTCCCCATATACGTATACATATACATATTCACATTCATATACATATGTCATACAATTGGCATGCATGAGAGCCCAAAGAAAGTCATGTGTCCATCGGAGAGACGTAAGGTCGGTGACCTCCGATTACATTATGGAATAATCATGGTCACTTTGTCTTACCTTGAAGGAACGAGTATTTTAAGGCGAGACTACCAAAGGAAAATAGCCTTAAGAGAGAGCACAGAATGAAATCATGGACATTATAACCGCCAACGCATATGCTTTGAAGTCTTTTAGAAACTAGTGTCATAGCTAAGGAATAGAATAGAGGTTCAAGAACTACTATAACACTTTCATATTCACATAGGATTCTTAGCTCAAGACTCTTAGTCATGCAATCATTCTTATCGTACTTATCATAGGCATATTCTCTTTCTTAACATTATCATTATCATTGTCATCATAGGAGTATCCGCGTTAGCATAGTCACAGTACTTGTCATTCGGTGCACGGAATAAGGATCAAGAGTTTTCTTTGGATTCTGCTTCAAAATAAATCAAACGGAACAATAAGGAAAATCCGGGGACAATGGGCCCACCTCGGGTCAAATGAGGCGGCGTACCAAATTTACATATGTCACCTGTCATAGCGTTACTTGTGAGGGTTTTAGGGTCATCGGATCCTATTTATGCGAGTTCTAGAGGTTTAGGAAATTCTTCCAACATTTTGCACACTTTTTAATTCAATTCTACTGATTGAAAAAGGGGAAACTTTAGATGTGGATTCTCGAGGGTAGAAGGGTCCCCGAGGTTCTTAGCCAACATATTACATCTAAGACATGCCATAGAAAGAAGGGAGAAGCCTTACATACCTTTTATGCTTCTTATACGACTCCAAATTCACATTCCAAATCCGCCAAAATCTACAAATTGGTCATGTTTACCAAAACTTGATTAGAGCCTTTAGAAGTTGATTCTTTAAAGTAACACTTTGTCTGCCGGAATTTCGCCAGCATTTCCCCTGTAAATGTGCCAACCCCGAGAATACGGCTCGACCCCAAATCAACAACAACAATCCGGGAATTTGACCCGGCCAAACCAACAACAATACTAACAATCATAATAACAATTTCGACAAGTAATTCAAAACGTCCAAACCAACACCCAACCTTACCCGAAACCTTCCAACTTAATGAATACGACAACAATGCTTTTCTTTCTTTCCAATTCATAAACTATGTCAACAATTCCATACATTACCATCTTCATAAATATGAGAAAACATATTGGAATCATATTATCTTTCAAAACAGCCCACAACACTACAACTTCGACATGAGTCATCAAACCTTCATTTCTCACCATGGCGTTCACAATACGACAGCCAATTCATACCAAATTAAAATCAGTCCATTTCTTTCACACAAGCAGCCACCATTCGGCCAACACATTAACACACACAACTTCATGCATTTCATTCACTTCAACACATTACGACATGTTCAAAACGCTCATAACCATATCAACCAACACTAAATAAAATTAGGTCATTACCTAGCATACAAAGCAGCCCATTTTCGGCCAACACCCCGACATCCATATTGTCCTGAACTTCATTCATTTTCACACTCCACAACATATACCACAATCAAATAACATTAAGTAAAGTTTGTATATCATACTTACACCAAAGGGACATACACACGGCCATAACTTCAACTTGATTTCTATCATGAATTTCTTCCATCTTAGCATACTACAACACATATAAACCCTTCATAACACATAAAACAAGATTAAAACTCACCTTTCTTCTTCAACTCCTCAACTTGCCTCGAATGTGGGAACGACGAAACGGATGACTTACCTTCCGAAACAATTATACCATGTTGTAGAGGACCCTTGAATTAGTGGAGATACCACAAGAAAACAATTTTTAGAACAAGATTTCCCATTGTCAATTTTTCCATGGTGTGGCCGAACCCTCACCCTCTTTTCTCTTTTTTTTTTTTTTTTTTGTTCTTCTTCTTTTTTTTGTCTTGAATTGGAAGACCACACACACACACACACACACACACACACACACACATATATATATATATATATATATGTCTCCAATCATGTGAGGGGCACATGCCCCTCTCTAGAGAATTCTATCTTTTTCTTGATTTTTCCTTAAGCTTAATTAAAAGAAGACTAATGTCTTCTTCAACAAGCTTTGGCCCATAACTTTTAGGATTTACAATTTGCCCCCATTAATTAAAAATAAGGGCATATAGTGTACGGCCAACATGGCCCTTTCATGAATTTTTCTTGAACTTGTAAAATTACCATTTTGCCCCCAAGCTTCCACATTATTTCCATCGGTCATTTTGCAAATTTCTCTTTTGTCCTTAACCTCTCTCAATACTTTCATACGAATAATAATCATGAATAATATTTACCACGACTCGTACATTAAAATAATTTTGAGAGTGATCTTGCCCTTAACTTTCCACGACAACTTTGGAAATTTTTAAACGTACGAGATACGGGCCATAACATCCTCCCCCCCTTTAGAACATTCGTCCTCGAATGTTCAACTGACTTTATGGGGACTCGTAGCACTTCGGGAGGGGGTTTCTTTTATAGTTGCCCGTTCCTCCATGCCCATTCCACATAATCGAGCCTTTCCGTCCTCATATGGGTCTGTGTCCTGTGTCCTGGGTTTTCTAATCTACTAAGCCGACATATTAACCTTGTCTTCCTCAGATCATCTCTCCTCTGTTACTGCTCCATGACCACATCTTAACAACAGCCACACCTTTAGATCTTTACCAAAACTCCTCTATAATCTCTTTTTTTTTTGTATCTCTCAATACAAGTACACTTGTCTTTGACTTCATGTGTTGGTGTTCGTTTCGTTTATCGTCATTCCTTGTACGCCCAATATGGTCTCCCCCCTTTAAGGGGTTCCTTATATGCTCATAGTCCTTCATGAAGTCTTCGCTTATACCTTTATACCTCACCTTCTTTTCCAACTTTGTGCCTAACATATCGAAAATTTCTTATCTTAAGCTTTTCTTTTACTTCCTGTCTAGGGCCTCGTTTGTCCACATTTCCATGCCTTTCTATCCTTTATTCGTCCTTTCACTTGCTCAGTTCTCTTCCTCGTAATTCTTTCTTAATTTCGTGTTCGTATTGTAGCTGTGCGTCCATATTTCTTAAGCGTTCCGTTACTTTCTTAGACCCCTAAGCATATTACTATAGCTACATACTTGTCCTTTTACAGATCTGTCACCTCAACACCATCACCATCCTGAGCATTCTTTCTCCTACTTCACATTCCCCTACCCTGGTCGCCATTCTCTTAGACCTACTTGAATCTTCATTCTAGTGGTCCCGTACTTTTACCATCAATTTCTCACGGGGTTTCACTCACTAAGGTTTTCTTAACTTTCACCTTTTTCCCACATTTAAGCTTTCTACCTTTCATCTATTTACTCACTTTCCTTTCCAAGTATCGGTGTACTAAAACTTTCAATTCCAACCTACGGTAAAATAATAACAATTTACCTTATGACGGTTGTACCATTTATTCTTGCTGTCACTCGTACTTCTGCACCTTTGCGTGATCAATACCTTTCTTCCCGTAGTGTCGGTTGTTGGGGCTCGCACGCCTCCGATACAACCATATGCGGGATATCTTACACATTCATATGTACATACATATTTACTATCAACTTGTTCACAAAATACTTCCAAGCGTTGTTCAAGCCTATCCTAATCCCGGGACAGTGGTGCACTTTCTGTCCCTTTACCAATCTAATTTGTCTCGTTCTACGCGCCTCCTTGTGGTCTCTAATCATCCCATACACTCTAGTTTTCCTTAGACTACCCTAGCTTTTCAATTGTCCCTTATGTCTCAATTTATAGAATTTCTTGCCAACTTCCCAGGGGGTCACCCATCATGAAATTACTCCCACCTGAGCACGCTTAACCCAAAAACTTCACTGGAATTCGGTGTCTTAATGCTGATATTTTCGCGTCAGCTCCCTCACATGACCTTTATTACCTGTTCTGGGGCAAGTCGAAGTCTTACAGTTCCCAAAACATTTTCGTGACACTTCCCTTCTTTTGTAATTACCGTTTTACCCTTTTGGTTCCCGATGTTCACCTTCCACCTATGTGTATAAGTACCTCCTGTCTTGGGCTTCCAGATTCCCGATGGTAGCGACCTTACCTTTGTTGCCACGCCCAAATCCATAACCTTTCTAAAACAACGCATCTCACTTATTACCTGTTTACAGTATCTTCTGCCCCCGTCTCTTCCTATTAGGCGTATCTATTCTGACAGACCTCCTTTTCCATTCTTACTTTTCCAAATCCGTACGTAGCAAGTACCGACAATACTTCATAGAACACGCGGCTATATGACATATTCAGCCATCAGAACTTCCAGGTCCAAGTAACAGAACAATTATCCAGGCTTACCTTTGTAACTTGCCATCTCGTCACTTGTCTTCTTTCGTCGCCACTAGGCGTCTGCGAAAATCGACGGTTAGTATAAGGAATCTTATTGCCTATGACTGGGCTCTATCGCACGATCTAAGATAGAAAGAAGGTCAACGTTTCCTAGATGCCCCGCAGCCTCCTGTTTATAAATGTGGCCGGCTTCACACTCATAAACAGGACTCTACTGGACACGACTTTGCAGACAACCCCTTAGACCGATGTCACGACCCAACCCCGTAGGCCGTGACTTGTGCCTGAATTGGACACTCATATTTATCTGTTAACTCTAATAATTTATAATTAGCATGTCATGATCTCATTTGTATGTAAGAAGATAGTGAGTTATTTAGATTTGTCAAGTTCTGTATGCCTTAGTCATCCATCTCCCGAGGAGTTGCACTTATCAAACAACCACATTTATATATATTCCTAAGCAAGCCGACAAGGCTGCCACGATATACAAAATACCAAACATACACACATATGCAAGCCGACAAGGCTGCCATTACGATTGGGTACGCCCCAAACTTAAGTCAAAACATAAAACGCATCAACAACTGTAAACAGACCCACACCGATGTCCACAGACTTCTAAGAGTAACGACCGTATTATGTGGCGGGACAGGGCCCCGCCGTACCCAAATAAACACATACGGACACAACATAAGGAGGTTATACCACAAGCTAGCTCCGGAACAAAGGAGCAGCCCAAAATAGCTGAAGGATGATCTAAGCTGGCGGATCTCCAAAGCGAGCGTCTGTACCTGCGGGCATGAACGCAGCCCCCCGAAGGAAGGGGGTCAGTACGGAATATGTACTGAATATGTAAAGATTGAAACATAGTATAGACTTATATTGAGACACGGTACATAGGATGCATTGCAACAACAGAATTTCATAAAACTTGCCTTTGAACATATTTCATCTGTATCATTCTCATATCATTGCTATTATAGAGTTTTGTAGTCAAAGCTGCATAATCATTCTGTATAAAACATACATGACGTGTCCCGGCCCTTTTTATGAGGGACTCGGTAATTTAAAATCATAGCATCATAACATAAACATAGACGTGTCCCGGCCCTTTCCTGAGGGACTCGGTAATAAGGAATATGCCCTCCTGGCCACCATCATCTCCATATCATCGTATCATCATATCATCACATCATCACATCATCATATCATCATCATATATATATACATAACGTGTCCCGGCCCTCTAGTGAGGGGCTCGGTGATTAATATAATAAATGTGCGCACGAAAACGTACCCTGGCCCGGGACTCAGTGAAGGATATAGCGGTAAGCACGAGCAGAATAATAAGCAACCACATATATGCAAATCATCTTTTTAGACTCAAGGGATAAGCAACTAACCCGCTCTAAGTGTCAAAATAATGTTCACCTTCAGTTCATTTCAAGTCTCATAACAAACTATTACAAGAAACGTTTTAGACTTCATGTACATATGTCACTTTAATATGGTATAGCTTTTGGAAGTCAAGTATGTCTTTAGTTGTGCAATTCTTTAAGTATAGGAACTTTCATGCATCGTTCATTAGTCACTCATACTGTAGGTACATGACAATAACATTAGTGAAATATAGATTCATAAGCCATACATGAACTAGAGAATAGAATTTACCCCAAAATTCATATCGTTTCATTCTTACGTCTAGGACATGCCAAAAGAAAGAAGGAATAGGCTTTACATACCTTTTGCGTTTAGTTGTATTCTAACTTGTACTTTCTGCCCAACAATACTTATCCTATATCAAGATGTGAAGAACTACAATTAGTCTACAAGGGCATTCAACACGTATTGTGACATTCACAACTCCTTTCTAACAATTAAACGACGTTTCGTTCGCATTTAACCCAACTAGCGTTACAAGCTAACATGGCTAGTCGTTCTTTCATATATTGATCAAAACTTGTTTAAGCATGACTTAGGGAACTTGGGCAGTCCCTACACCACCCAAAATAGTCTCATACACACGGCAACCCAACACACACATCATTTCCAATCTTACTTAGCAATTTTCCAGTTTTAACTTCCAACAACACAACACTTTTCATGACTTTACTTTCATGAAATCTTGGAACTGTTTTAGCATCATCTTCACTCTTACAACAGCCCACAATCAGTTCAGTTTTAACTTGAATCATGGCATTTTACATTCACTACACGTTTGCAACAAAAACCAACATTCAACACACACAATTTCACTTCTAATCCCTAAAACTGTCCACGGTTTTTGGACTGCCCCTACCCCTCAACATAATTCGTTTCTTGAACACCTTAATTTACATATTCAACATGCATACAATAAACTACAATGTCCACAACAACAACAATCAAATTATAGCCCAAAACAGTCCATGAATTCGTCCAAAACAGCCCCCTACCCGGTTTCATCACAACTACTCCAACTTCATGATTTTCATTCGTTTATCCAACTACAATGCATTCAATTCATTTCCAATACATGTTCAACAAGATTAAGCATGACTTCATCAGAATATTCAACACATGATTCATTTTAAATTCGAGCAAAAACAGTCCAATAGCCAACATGCAACATCACAACCAAACTCCCACAATCTTTGTTCATTTACATATGTTGATACATATTCAATTCACTAACAATACATGCACAATGAAATCGGTCATAAACTCACCTCACACACGGCTCACTCTCTACTTCAACTACAACCACAATCCAACAACAACATGCATGAACTATACATTCAAATCATCATGCAACACAAGAAACAACAAACATTCTTACCTTTCAATCTTGTGCTTCACTTGGCCGAATTTCCAACTCTATTGAGTGCTTCACTTTCTTGTTTCTCTTCAACAACTAATACACTTTATTACACACTAGATGAGGGATAGTTTTGATGGAGAAAAACTGGAATTTCTGGGCAGATATTTGGACCTCACTCTCGGCTAGCTCTTGGCCGAGAGTTTCCCTCTCTCTCTCTAAGTGTTCTCTCACTTTGTAGTGTTGAAATGGTGTAATGTAGTGAGATATGAATCAGATTATTTTGTATATACACTCCCTCAATGCTTTGGACATGTGTATCACACTAACTTGGGTCAATATTCTTTGACCAAGGCACTATAGTGCACGGCTAGCTATGTCCATTTAAATGGACTGATTTTTGGTCTTTCCAATCCCATTTATTAATCCAATTATGGTTAGTTTAATCCCAATTTTCCATTACTAGTTTAATGCCACACGTGAATTGTGAATAAATTGTGACTCGACACGAAACCGGAAGTTAAAATCTCTACTTCATATCTTAAGATAGTCTTGCCTTTAACTTGTCGCGCTTATTTTAAAACGTCCCGACGTATGAAAATACGGGACATAACATCCTCCCCCCCTTTAGAACATTCATCCTCGAATGTCGCTTTTATCCCGTTAGGTTCTATATGGGTTTTTGGAAGGGTTTTCCTTATTGCTAACATATAAATTGAGCAGATAATTTAACACAATCAAGTGAAGGAGTTTAATTTACCTGTATATGTGGAAAACAAGTGAGGTTATTTCTTTTTCATCTCCTCTTCAGCCTCCCAAGTCATCTCCTCCCTATTATTGTTCTGCCACAACACTTTAACCGACGCCACATCTTTTGTTCGTAACCTCCTGATTTGTCGATCAAGTATGGCAATAGGTTGCTCTTCATATGATAGCTCCTCTGTTACCTGAATATCATCTGTAGGGAACACCCTGGAAGGATCGCCTATATACTTCCGAAGCATGGACACATGGAAGACCGGATGTACTGCTGCCAAATCCGCTGGCAGGTCTAACTCGTAAGCAACTTGGCCTACCTTACGAATGACCTGATAAGGTCCAATGTACCTTGGGCTCAACTTCCCTTTCTTGCCGAACCTCATAACACCCTTCATGGGTGACACTTTCAAGAACACCCAATCGCCAACCTGAAATTCCAAGTGTCGACGTCGATTATCCGCATACGCCTTCTGCCGACTCTGAGCTGCCAGTAATCTTTCCTGAATAAGTTTCACCTTATCGACAGCCTGCTGAACCATATCTGGGCCTATCAGCTTAGCCTCGCCAACATCAAACCAGCCTATAGGGGATCTGCATTTCCTGCCATACAGGGCTTCGTACGGCGCCATCTGAATGCTATAGTGGTAACTGTTATTGTAAGCAAACTCGATAAGCGGCAAGTGATCCTCCCAGCTGCCTTTGAAATCAATAACACAAGCTCTCAACATATCTTGTAGCGTCTGGATGGTACGCTCAGCCTGCCCGTCAGTCTGAGGATGAAATGCGGTGCTGAGACTCACCTGTGTCCCCAATCCCTCCTGGAAGGATCTCCAGAAGTTAGCTGTAAACTGGACCCCTCTATCTGAGATAATAGCTGTGGGAACTCCATGAAGTCTCACTATCTCCTTAAGATACAATCGGGCATAATCCTCAGCTGAGTACGTAGTCCTGACTGGAAGGAAGTGGGCTGATTTTGTCAGTCTATCAACAATAACCCAGACAGAGTCATTCTTCCATGGAGTGCGAGGGAAACCTGTGACGAAGTCCATATTAATTACTTCCCATTTCCAGGTTGGAATTTCCATCTCCTGCAATAGCCCTCCGGGCTTCTGGTGCTCTATCTTGACCTGCTGACAATTTGGACACTGGGCCACAAATTCTGCTATGTCCTTTTTCATGCCGTTCCACCAGTACAAACACCTAAGATCATGATACATTTTTGTCGATCCCGGGTGAATAGAATAACGAGCATAGTGTGCTTCCCCCATTACCTGCTGCCGCAACCCTGCAACCTCAGGTACACATAATCTGTCTTTGTATCGTAGTACTCCATCGGCTGACATCTTAAATGGGGTCTCGTCCTTCTGAAGTGCTGTATCTCTATAACGTACCATAACAGGATCCTCATATTGCCGTCTCTTTACCTCTTCTACAATAGTGGACTCTGCAACACCTCGTACAATAATGCTACCATTTTCAGAATCAGCCAAACAAACTCCAAGACTAGCTAGCTGATGAATCTCACGGACTATCTCTTTCTTTTCTGGTTGTACGCCTGCCAAACAAGCCATAGATTTACGGCTGAGTGCATCTGCTACCACATTAGCCTTTCCTGGGTGATATAGAATATCAACATCATAATCCTTCAGCAACTCTAACCATCTCCTCTGTCGCAAATTCAGTTCCTTCTGCTTAAAAATATACTGGAGACTCTTATGATCTGTATAAATATCAACATGCACGCCATACAGATAATGTCTCCATATCTTCAAAGCATGTATCACTGCTGCCAACTCCAGGTCATGTGTAGGATAATTTCTCTCATGTTTCCTGAGTTGTCGGGAGGCATAGGCTATAACTCTGCCGTGCTGCATCAACACGCAACCCAACCCAACACCGGAAGCATCACAATTAACAACATAGCCATCTGGCCCCTCAGGAAGAGTTAGAACAGGAGCTGTAGTCAACTTATCGTTCAATAATTGAAAACTCCGTTCACAAGCATCGGTCCACTGGAATTTGGCTGCCTTCTGTGTTAGCCTTTTTAAAGGCGCTGAAATAGAGGCAAAATTTTCTACAAATCTCCTGTAATACCCTGCCAGCCCCAGAAAACTACGTACCTCAGTAGGCGTCGTAAGTCTAGGCCAAGTTTTGACGGCCTCAATTTTCTGCGAATCTACCCGAATACCATCTGCTCCAACAATATGCCCCAGAAATGCTACAGAAGTCAACCAGAATTCACATTTAGAGAACTTAGCATATAACTTCTGGAGCTGGAGTACCCTGAGTACTGTCCTCAAATGCTCTGCATGCTCTTCTTCCGATCGTGAATAGATCAGAATATCATCAATCAATACAATCACGAACAAGCCAAGGAATGGCTTAAACACCCTGTTCATCAAGTCCATGAACACTGCTGGAGCATTGGTCAGCCCAAAAGACATCACTCTAAACTCGTAATGTCCATATCGAGTCCTGAATGCAGTCTTCGGAATATCTGTCTCCCTTACCCGCACCTGGTGATAACCTGACCGCAAGTCTATCTTTGAGAAGCATTTAGCACCCTGCAACTGATCAAATAAATCATCAATCCTGGGGAGGGGATATCTGTTCTTTATCGTGATTTTGTTCAGCTACCTATAATCAATGCACATTCGCAGCGACCCATCTTTCTTCCGTACAAATAATACTGGTGCTCCCCAAGGTGATGTACTGGGCCTGATGAAACCCTTTTCGAGCAAATCTCTCAGTTGCTCCTTCAATTCTTTCAACTCTGCAGGTGCCATTCTGTAAGGAGGAATAGATATAGGTTGAGTGTCTGGCAATACATCTATAGTGAACTCTATCTCACGTTCAGGAGGAAGGCCTGGAAGTTCATCTGGAAATACACCTGGAAATTCATTAACCACCGGGACAGATTGTAGAGTCGGTGATTCTGCTTTCAAGTCATGCACACGAACCAGGTGATAAATATAGCCTTTTCTAACCATCTTCCTTGCCTTGAGGTATGAAATAAACTTACCCCTAGGCGATGTTGTGTTCCCCCTCCACTCTATAATTGGTTCCCCTGGAAACTGAAACCGAACTAATTTGCCTCGGCAATCAACGTTAGCATAGCAGTAAGCTAACCAATCCATCCCCATAATAACATCGAACTCAGTCATAGCTAACTCTATCAAATCTGCCCTGGTACAGCGATTACATATGACTACCAAACAATCTTTATATACTAGCTCTGCCAAGACAAAATCCCCTACTGGTGTAGCTACCTCAAATGGTTCTATAGGTTCAGATTTTATCCAATTTTACTAGCAACAAAAGAGGAAATATATGATAATGTGGAACCGGGGTCTATCAATGCATATACATCTCGGGAGAAAATCGATAATGTACCTGTGACCACATTTGGCGACGCTTCCTGATCCTGTCTGCTGGCTAAAGCATATAAGCGGTTGGAAGGACCGCCAGGACTAGAAGCCCCTCCACGGCCTCTGCCACGGCCTGCTGGTGTCGGAATACCTTGCCCCATAGGGCGCATAGCAACTGAAGAAGAAGAAGAAGAACCCGTAACTGATCCCGTAGGCTGAGCTGGCCCACCTGCCCCACCCCCAAATCGACATTCCCTCATAGTATGGCCCTGATGGCCGCAAGAAAAGCAAGCACCAGTAATAAGACGGCATTCCCCTGGATGGCGTCTGCCACATCGAGGACATGGGGGTACAGGTGGTCTCATCTGGCCCGAATTCCTGTGCGTCTGGAACCCTGAAGTCATGGAGCTTTGACCAGCTCCCGAATACCCCGTGCTATCAAACCTTCTACTAGTAAATCGTGAAGGTGCACTCCGTGCCGGCTGGGAAGGATATCGACTATACTGCTGTTGGGGCTGCCCGCCCCGAAAGTCACCAGAATGATACCCAGCTGATCTAGCTCTCTTATGTTGACCCCTGTCCTGCTCCCTATCAAATCGACGCCCTCTCTGTCGACCCTCAACTCCCTGGGCATATGCCTGCACTCGAGCGATATTTATACCGGGCTGAGATGCCATTGCCATGCAGCTATCAATCAAATAATTATCCAACCCCATTACATAACGATGCACCCTATCTGTCATGTCAGCTACCATAGCGGGCGCGTACCTAGCCAGCGAATCAAACTCGATGCTATAGTCCCGAACACTTCTACCATTCTGCCTCAGGTGTATAAATCTGTCAACTCTGGCTCGCCTCATCTCTGGAGGCAGAAAATGACCCAGAAAAGCCTCTACGAACTCGTCCCATACTGCTGGTGGAGCATCCTCACCCCTGGACAACTCCCAGGACTCATACCAATTAACTGCCACATCCCGCAACTCATAGAAAGCCAATTCGACCGACTCAGTCTCGGAAGATTTAGTCACCCGCAACGTACGCAGCATCTGTCGAATAAACTCCTGTGGATCCTCTGCGGGCTTTGACCCATAGAACTCTGGGGGTTTACAAGTCAGAAAATCGCGAACCCTCAAACTGTCGCGTCTATCCGCATCGTCACCTCCTAACCCACGTATGCGACCCTGTCCCGATACCAACCTAGTCAATAACTGTACTGCTTCACGCATAGCCCTATCCTCTGCCCCTGGCTGGGGAGCTGGAGGCTCGGTTGCTGGAGCCGCAGGAGCTGGTGGTAAGTCTGTCTCCTGACCTGCAGCTGCTGCTGCCCTAGGCTCCTCTGATAGTGATGGTGTAGCGGAGCTCGCTGACTGAATTCTAATCCCAGGCACATATTGGGAATAAGCTCTAGTGACTCTCCGGGTCCCACTGGTCTCCCCAACTACTGGTTTGCCCTTCTGGGCGGCTGTCGCCTTCTTTGGAGGCATCGCTGAAAACATAGCAATCTGTTAGGGAAAAATTTATCCTGATAATACAGCTCTATCGCACGATCTAGAATGAGAAGAAAAGATGACATCCTAAATGTCCTGTAGCATCCTGTTTATAAACGTGGTGCACAACACATCGATAAACAAGACTCTACTAGACACAGTCTGTGGACACTCCGAGGATTTAACCGCTCTGATACCACTTTTGTCACGACCCAACCCCGTAGGCCGTGACTTGTGCCCGAATTGGACACTCATATTTATCTGTTAACTCTAATAATTTATAATTAGCATGTCATGATCTCATTTGTATGTAAGAAGATAGTGAGTTATTTAGATTTGTCAAGTTCTGTATGCCTTAGTCATCCATCTCCCGAGGAGTTGCACTTATCAAACAACCACATTTATATATATTCCTAAGCAAGCCGACAAGGCTGCCACGATATACAAAATACCAAACATACACACATATGCAAGCCGACAAGGCTGCCATTACGACTGGGTACGCCCCAAACTTAAGTCAAAACATAAAACGCATCAACAACTGTAAACAGACCCACACCGATGTCCACAGACTTCTAAGAGTAACGACCGTATTATGTGGCGGGACAGGGCCCCGCCGTACCCAAATAAACACATACGGATACAACATAAGGAGGTTATACCACAAGCTAGCTCCGGAACAAAGGAGCAGCCCAAAATAGCTGAAGGATGATCTAAGCTGGCGGATCTCCAAAGCGAGCGTCTGTACCTGCGGGCATGAACACAGCCCCCCGAAGGAAGGGGGTCAGTACGGAATATGTACTGAATATGTAAAGCTTGAAACATAGTATAGACTTATATTGAGACACGGTACATAGGATGCATTGCAACAACAGAATTTCATAAAACTTGCCTTTGAACATATTTCATCTGTATCATTCTCATATCATTGCTATTATAGAGTTTTGTAGTCAAAGCTGCATAATCATTCTGTATAAAACATACATGACGTGTCCCGGCCCTTTTTATGAGGGACTCGGTAATTTAAAATCATAGCATCATAACATAAACGTAGACGTGTCCCGGCCCTTTCCTGAGGGACTCGGTAATAAGGAATATGCCCTCCTGGCCACCATCATCTCCATATCATCATATCATCATATCATCACATCATCACATCATCATATCATCATCATCATATATATATACATAACGTGTCCCGGCCCTCTAGTGAGGGGCTCGGTGATTAATATAATAAATGTGCGCACGAAAACGTACCCTGGCCCGGGACTCAGTGAAGGATATAGCGGTAAGCACGAGCAGAATAATAAGCAACCACATATATGCAAATCATCTTTTTAGACTCAAGGGATAAGCAACTAACCCGCTCTAAGTGTCAAAATAATGTTCACCTTCAGTTCATTTCAAGTGTAATAACAAACTATTACAAGAAACGTTTTAGACTTCATGTACATATGTCACTTTAATATGGTATAGCTTTTGGAAGTCAAGTATGTCTTTAGTTGTGCAATTCTTTAAGTATAGGAACTTTCATGCATCGTTCATTAGTCACTCATACTGTAGGTACATGACAATAACATTAGTGAAATATAGATTCATAAGCCATACATGAACTAGAGAATAGAATTTACCCCAAAATTCATATCGTTTCATTCTTACGTCTAGGACATGCCAAAAGAAAGAAGGAATAGGCTTTACATACCTTTTGCGTTTAGTTGTATTCTAACTTGTACTTGCTGCCCAACAATACTTATCCTATATCAAGATGTGAAGAACTACAATTAGTCTACAAGGGCATTCAACACGTATTGTGACATTCACAACTCCTTTCTAACAATTAAACGACGTTTCGTTCGCATTTAACCCAACTAGCGTTACAAGCTAACATGGCTAGTCGTTCTTTCATATATTGATCAAAACTTGTTTAAGCATGACTTAGGGAACTTGGGCAGTCCCTACACCTCCCAAAATAGTCTCATACACACGGCAACCCAACACACACATCATTTCCATTCTTACTTAGCAATTTTCCAGTTTTAACTTGCAACAACACAACACTTTTCATGACTTTACTTTCATGAAATCTTGGAACTGTTTTAGCATCATCTTCACTCTTACAACAGCCCACAATCAGTTCAGTTTTAACTTGAATCATGGCATTTTACATTCACTACACGTTTGCAACAAAAACCAACATTCAACACACACAATTTCACTTCTAATCCCTAAAACTGTCCACGGTTTTTGGACTGCCCCTACCCCTCAACATAATTCGTTTCTTGAACACCTTAATTTACATATTCAACATGCATACAATACACTACAATGTCCACAACAACAACAATCAAATTATAGCCCAAAACAGTCCATGAATTCGTCCAAAACAGCCCCCTACCCGGTTTCATCACAACTACTCCAACTTCATGATTTTCATTCGTTTATCCAACTACAATGCATTCAATTCATTTCCAATACATGTTCAACAAGATTAAGCATGACTTCATCAGAATCTTAAACACATGATTCATTTTAAATTCGAGCAAAAACAGTCCAATAGCCAACATGCAACATCACAACCAAACTCCCACAATCTTTGTTCATTTACATATGTTGATACATATTCAATTAACTAACAATACATGCACAATGAAATCAGTCATAAACTCACCTCACACACGGCTCACTCTCTACTTCAACTACAACCACAATCCAACAACAACATGCATGAACTATACATTCAAATCATCATGCAACACAAGAAACAACAAACATTCTTACCTTTCAATCTTGTGCTTCACTTGGCCGAATTTCCAACTCTATTGAGTGCTTCACTTTCTTGTTTCTCTTCAACAACTAATACACTTTCTTACACACTAGATGAGGGATAGTTTTGATGGAGAAAAACTGGAATTTCTGGGCAGATTTTTGGACCTCACTCTCGGCTAGCTCTTGGCCGAGAGTTTCCCTCTCTCTCTCTAAGTGTTCTCTCACTTTGTAGTGTTGAAATGGTGTAATGTAGTGAGATATGAATCAGATTATTTTGTATATACACTCCCTCAATGCTTTGGACATGTGTATCACACTAACTTGGGTCAATATTCTTTGACCAAGGCACTATAGTGCACGGCTAGCTATGTCCATTTAAATGGACTGATTTTTGGTCTTTCCAATCCCATTTATTAATCCAATTATGGTTAGTTTAATCCCAATTTTCCATTACTAGTTTAATGCCACACGTGAATTGTGAATAAATTGTGACTCGACACGAAACCGGAAGTTAAAATCTCTACTTCATATCTTAATATAGTCTTGCCTTTAACTTGTCACGCTTATTTTAAAACGTCCCGACGTATGAAAATACGGGACATAACAACCGACCTGCTCTGATACCACTTTATCACATCCCGACTTTACTAGGGTGTGATGGGCACCCGACCCCATATCTGGAGCCGAGCGAACCCGCTGCCTCTTGTTACACATAGAAACTCTTGAATCACTTAAGAAAGAAATACATAATAAGCTCTCCCAAATTTTTTTTTTCTTCATAAGTAAAATCTTACATCATATAAGACTCGTGACATGAAACATAATAACATATCGGCTGCTGGAGCCGCTTACAGACTGACAACCCAATACCTACGACTCTGTCTGCAAAGTCTCTAACATCAAACAAACATCATGGCTCAGATACTCTGACTCGGCAGCACTCCAGAACGAGTGGAGCTTGGTAACCCCGCTGGAACATCTTCTATGATAACTGTGGCTCATCTGGTGTACCTGCGCGGCATGAACGCAGCCCCCGAAGAAGAGGTGTCAGTACGAATAATGTACTGAGTATGTAAGGCATGAATAGTAACATAATAAAGGCATATACAGTATGAATAATAACGGAACAAACATATGGAGCTTATCTGGGACAGATGTAACCTGTACATGTGAATGCCTTTTAGGCGGATGCCATGCATGCTTAGTTTCTTTCCAGAAAACGGTACTTATTTACATATACAGAAAACAGAACATTTCAGAAAACGGTGTTCTTTATTTACATTTACAGACGCCGAGTGCATCGGCTCTCCCACCCCCCTCCCCAACAGTGTCCCAACATATTATATATATATCATATATACAGACGCCGTATCTGGCTCTCCCATATCCCGCATCCGGGCATCCCGCATCCGGGACGAAATCCAGCTGAATCAGGTGGTGATATAACAGTGGCCCTTCCCCTTTTCCCCATATACGTATACATATACATATTCACATTCATATACATATGTCATACAATTGGCATGCATGAGAGCCCAAAGAAAGTCATGTGTCCATCGGAGTGACGTAAGGTCGGTGACCTCCGATTACATTATGGAATAATCATGGTCACTTTGTCTCACCTTGAAGGAACGAGTATTTTAAGGCGAGACTACCAACGGAAAATAGCCTTAAGAGAGAGCACAGAATGAAATCATGGACATTATAACCGCCAACGCATATGCTTTGAAGTATTTTAGAAACTAGTGTCATAGCTAAGGAATAGAATAGAGGTTCAAGAACTAGTATAACATTTTCATATTCACATAGGATTCTTAGCTCAAGACTCTTAGTCATGGAATCATTCTTATCGTACTTATCATAGGCATATTCTCTTTCTTAACATCATCATTATCATTGTCATCATAGGAGTATCCTCGTTAGCATAGTCACAGTACTTGTCATTCGGTGCACGGAATAAGGATCAAGAGTTTTCTTTGGATTCTGCTTCAAAATAAATCAAACGGAACAATAAGGAAAATCCGGGGACAATGGGCCCACCTCGGGTCAAATGAGGCGGCGTACCAAATTTACATATGTCACCTGTCATAGCGTTACTTGTGAGGGTTTTAGGGTCATCGGATCCTATTTATGCGAGTTCTAGAGGTTTAGGAAATTCTTCCAACATTTTGCACACTTTTTTATTCAATTCTTCTGATTGAAAAAGGGGAAACTTTAGATGCGGATTCTGGAGGGTAGAAGGGTCCCCGAGGTTCTTAGCCAACATATTACATATAAGACATGCCATAGAAAGAAGGGAGAAGCCTTACATACCTTTTATGCTTCTTATACGACTCCAAATTCACGTTCCAAATCCGCCAAAATCTACAAATTGGTCATGTTTACCAAAACTTGATTAGAGCCTTTAGAAGTTGATTCTTTAAAGTAACACTTTGTCTGCCGGAATTTCGGCAGCATTTCCCCTGTAAATGTACCAACCCCGAGAATACGGCTCGGCCCCAAATCAACAACAACAATCCGGGAATTTGACCCGGCCAAACCAACAACAATATTAACAATCATAATAACAATTTCGACAAGTAATTCAAAACGTCCAAACCAACACCCAACCTTACCCAAAACCTTCCAACTTAATGAATACGACAACAATGCTTTTCTTTCTTTCCAATTCATAAACTATGTCAACAATTCCATGCATTACCATCTTCATAAATATGAGAAAACATATTGGAATCATATTATCTTTCAAAACAGCCCACAACACTACAACTTCGACATGAGTCATCAAACCTTTATTTCTCACCATGGCGTTCACAATACGACAACCAATTCATACTAAATTAAAATCAGTCCATTTCTTTCAGACAAGCAGCCACCATTCGGCCAACACATTAACACACACAACTTTATGCATTTCATTCACTTCAACACATTACGACATGTTCAAAACGCTCATAACCATATCAACCAACACTAAATAAAATTAGGTCATTACCTAGCATACAAAGCAGCCCATTTTCGGCCAACACCCCGACATTCATATTGTCATGAACTTCATTCATTTTCACACTCCACAACATATACCACAATCAAATAACATTAAGTAAAGTTTGTTTATCATACTTACACCAAAGGGACATACACACGGCCATAACTTCAACTTGATTTCTATCATGAATTTCTTCCATCTTAGCATACTACAACACATATAAACCCATCATAACACATAAAATAAGATTAAAACTCACCTTTCTTCTTCAACTCCTCAACTTGCCTCGAATGTGGGAACGACGAAACGGATGACTTACCTTCCGAAACAATTATACCATGTTGTAGAGGACCCTTGAATTAGTGGAGATACCACAAGAAAACAATTTTTAGAACAAGATTTCCCATGGTCAATTTTCCATGGTGTGGCCGAACCCTCACCTTCTTTTCTCTTTTTTTTTTTTTTTTTTTTTTTTGTTCTTCTTCTTTTTTTTGTCTTGAATTGGAAGATCACACACACACACACACACACACACAGATATATATATATATATATATATATATATATATATATATGTCTCCAATCATGTGAGGGGCACATGCCCCTCTCTAGAGAATTCTATCTTTTTCTTGATTTTTCCTTAAGCTTAATTAAAAGAAGACTAATGTCTTCTTCAACAAGCTTTGGCCCATAACTTTTAGGATTTTCAATTTGCCCCCATTAATTAAAAATAAGGGCATATAGTGTACGGCCAACATGGCCCTTTCATGAATTTTTCTTGAACTTGTAAAATTACCATTTTGCCCCCAAGCTTCCACATTATTTCCATCGGTCATTTTGCGAATTTCTCTTTTGTCCTTAACCTCTCTCAATACTTTCGTACTAATAATAATCATGAATAATATTTACCTCGACTCGTACATTAAAATAATTTTGAGAGTGATCTTGCCCTTAACTTTCCACGACAACTGTGGAAATTTTTAAACATACGAGATACGGTCCATAACAATAGGGCCCCGTCGTACCCCTGGACAACCATATATAAATACATCACAAGATCTGTACCAAAAGTCTAGGCTCCGGAACAACGGAGCTCTCCAAGACAGCTGACTGGAAATCCTAAGCTGGAGGATCACCGAATCGAGCGTCTGTACCTGCGGGCATGAAACGCAACCCCCTAAGAGAGGGGGTCAGTACGGAATATGTACTGAGTATATAAAGCATAAGAACATCAAGTACAGATGAATCATGAAAACAAGTCTTAATAATTGAATGCATCTGTGGCAAACATCTGAGAATTTCTGCGTGACTCTAGATGACTGAAACTGACTCTACGGCGTATGACAGGCATAGATTATAACATTACTGATAGTGCTGTGGAACGTACAACCCGATCCATAAATAATATAATAGTGCCAAGGAACGTACGGCCCGATCCATAAATATAAAATGTTAGTGCCGAGGAGCGTACGGCCCGATCCATAAATATAATATGTTAGTGCCGAGGAACGTATGATCCGATCCATAAATATAATATGTTAGTGCCGAGGAACGTACGGCCCGATCCATAAATATAATATGTTAGTGCCGAGGAACGTACGACTCGATCCATATATAATATAATATGTATAAATGCATATAAGACTCGGAAAAGGATACTCTGAACTCCTCTGGTGAGATAAGAAGCTAGTATGATAAGTCTCTGGGAGTTATGGACATAAAACATAGGAGGCCAGTGATACAAATATCTCTACACTCTCTAATAATAGAGTCTTTGGAACTCGCTTGCTCACTGTGTTCGTTCATATGATAAGGATTGTGCCAAAAAGAAAGAAAGGATAACTTTACATACCTTTAACGCTAATACGTAACACAATACGTATACGTTGCCGAAAGTGTCTCAACCTATATTAAGACGTCAAGAACTATCGTTAAGTTACGGGAAGGTTCAAAACGTATCCCAACGTTAGTAGTTCATTTCTAGAAAATTAGACGACGTTCCCCTTATATTCAAACCAACCACATAACAACCAAGTCAACATCAACAACCACACGTTCAAGTATTATATCGAAAATAACCAAGACATGACTCAAGGATACTCCGTACAGCCCGCATAACATTCCAATCAACCCATACATTACAACATTCAATAGTAATCAAACAAACGACTACAACGTATTCAAGTTATTCTTAACAATCTATAGTCGTAACATTTCATCGAGACGACCTTATAACAGTCCAACCATTATAGCAACATTGTGCATAACTCTAATTACACTTAATCTTCCAATTCAACAAGAATGACAACACGTCCCAAAACAGCCCCTAATTAACAACATAGAGATGTCCGATAAGCTCACGAACGTCTACAAATACACCAAGCAAACCACATACGCTTCTTAGACATTATCTCATACACTCTTTTCATCCAAATTTGCGAATCATATCAACACATACACGACAACAACATCAATTATTCATATGCAACAAAACTACCTTAACATCATAATAAGTCCTTAAAACAGCCCACAAAACAATTACAACTTCAACTTTAACCATCAAATTTCTTCACTTTCATCACATAATCCATGACAACAACAACTACAACATTAATTAAAATTAATCCACCATTTTTACTTAGAGCAGCACATACACGGCCCAAACAACTCCTCAACATCAACATACACAATTCTTGCATTCAATTCCATATCCACCAATTCATACAAAGACCAAATCATTTCTAAAACATGTAGGAAAGTATTAAACCTTACCTTAACAAGCTTGGCTAAGACCAACCATGGCCGTGAGCTTCCTCCATCTTTTCCTCCAATTGAACTCGAAAACTTTGCAATTTAATTATGCCAAGGGCTGGCCGTGAGTTTCCTCGACAAGCTGCCATGGCCGTGAGCTTCACAAGCTCCCATGGCCATGGCCGAATCCCCCTCCCTCTCTCTTAAGCTTGAGAGCTTCTCTCACAAAAATACACTTTGATGAATGAATTATGAATGCAATATGAGTCATTTTATGGCCTTATATATGCACCCCATAATGTTGACACATTGTCACGACCCAGCCCCGTGGGCCGCGACTGGCACCCTACCTGGGTACCCAGACCGAATCACACATTCATTTTCAAATCCAAACTTATTTCATAATTTTTCGAAATCATATCGAACATAATTTATATCAAATATGTCTTAAGCAGTCGTGCCAAATCAAAATATCATATCAAATACAAATTGAGCGGTGGAATAGACATCGCCGGTCAAAAGCGCAAATATAAGCATAGGGGCCATTTGGGGCCATCAAGACAAACGGACCGCTTTAAGACCAGAAAACAAAATCAGACCAACATATACAGGACCCTCGCCCCACATATATGACTACAGGCCTCTACGAACTCAAAACAAAGACATATGGCGAGACAGGGCCCCGCCGTACCCAAATAGTCAAATATACCGAATATATACAAAGCAAAAAGAGTCTGTACCAAAAGTGGACTCCGGATCAAATAGGAGTACTCCGGAATAGCAAGAAGTGAAGCCTACTGCGGAGGATCACCGATATCTGCACCTGCGGGCATAAAACGCAGCCCCCGAAGAGAGGGGGTCAGTACGAAATATGTACTGAGTATGTAAAGCACGGAGTACAGAAATATGGATCAAAGCCGAAAGCAAATCAAATGTCAAAGTGGAGTACAATTGGGTATGTCAAAATCTGTAGCGAAATCATATACGTATACATAATGCAATTGAAATCATGCAAACGCTTAGGAACGTGGTCGCCACTCCGACGCTGGCGCCACACACAGCATAACACCAGAAGGTTTCAAATCTCCGTACATCCCCGAACACAAACATAATCATAGGTGAGCGTATCGCATCACGAGCCATATCACAGCATAACTCCAAACGGAACCCGGCCCTATGGCGAAGCCTCGGGAACCGTAACACAGCATACAGCCGAATTATCATAAGGCGCACGAATCAAAACCGGCCCGGGAACCGGTGAACGAAGTCATAATAAGGCACGAGCGGAGTCGTGAGCAAACAAATGCAAATCATACTTCAAAATAGTCTTTCAAAGCAGAGTAATCCCATAAGTCATTTCATAATACAAAATAGTCGAATACTTAGTCGATATAAGGTTTCATTTCACAAAACATTTCCAAATAGTACGTATAGCTCAAAACGTAACTTAGCGTATCATAATATTCAAAATATATCTCATAGGAGGGAGTTTCAAAATCGAAAGTATCGTATCCAACTTTATTCACAAAGATAGCCCAATAAGACAAATAGGGCGTTTCAGGGTAGCGGGCCCACCTCGAGTCAAAGTGAGGTGGCGAACTTATCTTTACGAACATTTATATGCCAAAGGTCATACATGGTCGTTTCTAGGTTACCCGACCACATTTCGATAGGTTTCGGACGAGTGGTGGCATTCTAGCCAAAATAGAGCCCTTAGGCTTCAATCGAATTGAATGAATAGTAACTTTTCTGTGGATCGGGTTTCGAGGAGCAGAAATGCTCCGGAAGTTCTCATATTCGTCTAACACACTAAGGTATGCCAAATGAAGGAGTGGGAAGCTTTACATACCTTACAGACGTCGTATGCTCTCCCAAAAGTCAAGTCCCGTTCCGTCTAAAATCTGCAAATGGTCAAAGTTACCAATTGAGATTCTTAGGCTGAAAAATGCCATTAACTTAATTTTTGCCTACCGAAATTTCGGCAGCACTTCCCCTATAAATCTAACATCCCCGAGACTTAGCTCGGCTCAAAATACAACAACAACAGCAGCCCACACATCAACAAACAACACAAATCACAATCAAACCACTCTACCTTCAAAGTCCTACCTTATTACCTTAGTTGGCAACTTTTCATTCAAACTTCCAAAACTCCAAATCTATATCCACATCATTATATTCATTTACTCATTCGCGATTAGTCAAACACATCCCAAACATATTCCAAACTATATACAAAATCGTCCAAAATTCATTACTTTCCCTAATTCCTTCAAGTATATCAAAACTTATAACGAAGGTTCTAACTTGCGTCGTTTCATTCCGAATTCATTAACATCAACTATAACTCATATTTAAAGTATTTAGCACCCTAAATATACAATGATATACACAATTATACCAAAGGTATACACTTTCCGATAATATCCAAAATCATTTTCCAACGCCAATTTCATTCATCAATCAATCATTTACGACGTAAGGGTCACAACAACGCATTATACCAACTTAAACAAGATCAATTCACATCATTTTTCCTCCCTATGGCTCACGGCCAATACACACTATACACACACACCCACGGCTTTCTATTTACATCCAAGTTACGGGATTCTCGTCTAGTCTCAATCCTTAACATATTCACATCAATTCTATAACATTAAAGGGGCAAAATTCTTACCTTTTCTTTGAAAACCCGACTTGTCGTAAACGTCGTTCTTGCGCCAAACTAATTATACCCCGTTGAAGAGGGCCTTGAGTACTTCACAAATATGCAAAAATTAGGATTTTTGGATCAACAATAGAACTTGGGAATTTTCTTTCTCTTTTTTTCCTAGCTACGGACGAAAGCCCTTTCTTGTTGGTGTTCTTGATTTTGTTCTAGTTTTCTTGATAATTCTTAAGTATATCACATATATATCCATTTAGGGGTCATGTGCTTCATGTGCATAGCACATGACCCTTTAAAAGTGGGCTTGTGCCACTTGCTATGGCCGGCCCCCTTCAATTGTTGGGCTTCATTTGAGTTATAATTTCTTTGGCCCAATTCTTGAAAAGTCCCGTTTTGTAATTCCCGAAACTAATTTCCGAAATCCCAAATTTATCCTCGGCCTTCCCCGAGGGCTTGACATTAATGATTCCATAACCAACATAGTCACATTTACTAAAATCAAATTATGTCCTTCTAACACCCAAGTCGTAATTATTTCTCGATTTCCAATTATACGAAAACACGGGACATAACATTCTCCCCCCCTTAAGAACATTCGTCCCCGAATGTTAAATAAATCATATGAAGGCTCACAAACATAACGGGAAAACCATTTTATATATAGCACACATGGTCCATCCGTTCACTGGTACAACAAATACAAAAGTCTAGATTACAAGAGGCGTAGGGAATAAATGGGGGTATCTCTTCTTCATCTCATCCTCCGCCTCCCAAGTCATCTCTTCTCGGTTATTATTGCGCCACAGGACTTTGACAGAAGGCACCTCCTTAGTGCGCAACCTCCTCACCTGACGATCCAGAATAGATACAGGCTGCTCGTCATAAGACAACTGCTCCGTCACCTGAAGATCATCTACTGGGAATATCCTGGAAGGATCACCAATACATTTCCGCAACATAGACACATGAAACACCAGGTGTACGGCCTCCAAGTCGGATGGTAAGTCTAGCTCATAGGCAACCTCGCCTATCTTTCGAACGATCTGATACGGCCCAATGTACCGGGGGCTCAACTTACCCTTTCTACCGAATCTCATGACACCCTTCATGCGCGACACCTTCAGGAATACCCAGTCGCCAATCTGGAACTCTAACGGTCGACGTCGTCTATCTGCATAAGCTTTCTGTCAACTCTGAGCAGCCAATAACCGTTCTCGAATAAGCTTTACTTTATCTATGGCTTGCTGGATCACATCTGGCCCAATCAGCTTAGTCTCGCCCACGTCAAACCAACCAATATGAGATCTGTATTTCCTGCCATACAGGGCTTCATACGGTGTCATCTGAATGCTGGAGTGATAACTATTATTATAGGCAAACTCAATAAGCGGCAAATGATCATCCCAGCTGCCCCTGAAATCAATAACGCAGGCCCGCAACATATCTTCGAGCGTCTGAATAGTGCGCTCGGCCTGCCCGTCGGACTGAGGGTGAAAAGCTGTGCTGAGACTCACCTGAGTCCCTAATCCCTCCTGAAATTACCTCCAGAAATTAGCTGTAAACTGGGCACCTCGGTCAGTAATGATAGATACAGGGACTCCGTGAAGTCTGACTATCTCTCTGATATATAGTCTGGCATAATCCTCAGCCGAATAAGTAGTCCGGACCGGAAGGAAATGGGCTGATTTCGTCAGCCTGTCCACAATAACCCAAATAGAGTCGTACCTGCGTAGAGTACGCGGCAACCCAACAATGAAGTCCATATTAATCATCTCCCATTTCCACGCTGGAATCTCCATCTCCTGTAACAATCCACCGGGCTTCTGGTGCTCGATCTTGACTTGCTGGCAGTTCGGGGACTGACTAACAAACTCAGCAACGTCTTTCTTCATGTCGTCCCACCAATACAAACACCTGAGATCCCGATACATCTTAGTGGAACCAGGATGAACAGAATACCGGGCATAGTGTGCCTCGCCCATAATCTGCCGCCGTAAGCCCGCAACGTCCGGTACACAGAATCTGTCGTCGTACAATAATACTCCTTCAGGCGAGATTTCAAACTGAGTCTTCGCTTTATTAAGGGCCAAATATCTGTACTGGATCAAAAGAGGATCCTCAAACTGGCGCTGCTTTACCTCCTGAATAATAGATGACTCAGCAACTGGGCGAACAAAAATCCCAGAATCTCCAGAATCCACCAAACGGACTCCGAGGCTGGCCAGCTGATGAATATCGCGAACCAAATCCCTCTTATCAGATGGAACATCAGCCAGGCTGCCTACGGACTTGCGGCTAAGCGCATCAGCTACCACGTTGGCTTTCCCTGGGTGGTACAGAATATTGACGTCGTAATCCTTTAGTAACTCAAGACATCTCCGCTGTCGCAAATTTAGCTCCTTCTGCTTAAAAATATACTGGAGACTCTTATGGTCCGTATAGATATCCACATGGACCCCATATAAATAATGCCGCCAAATCATCAAGGCATGAATCACCGCGGCCAACTCAAGATCATGAGTGGGATAGTTCTTCTCGTGCGGTCTGAGCTGCCGGGAAGCATAGGCTATGACTTGACCGTGCTGCATCAATACACATCCTATCCCAATACCAGAGGCGTCACAATAGACAACATACCCGTCAGATCCCTCTGGAAGAGCCAGAACTGGTGCTGTAATCAATCTCTCCTTCAGCATCTGAAAGCTGCGCTCGCAGGCATCTGACCACTGGAATTTTGCTGCTTTCTGGGTAAGCCTCGTCAGTGGTGCTGCAATAGAAGAAAAATCCTCCACAAACCTGCGATAATACCCAGCCAATCCCAGAAAACTGCGCACCTCTGTCGGTGTAGTAGGCCTGGGCCAATTCTGCACAACCTCAATCTTCTGCGTGTCGACCCGAATACCATCTGCGCCGACAATATGGCCCAAGAATGCCACAGAAGTCAACCAGAACTCACACTTAGAGAATTTAACATATAACTTCTGCTGACGGAGGATGCCAAGTACCGTCCTCAAATGATCTGAATGCTCCTCGGCTGATCGCGAGTAAATCAGAATATCATCGATAAACACAATAACAAACATATCCAGAAAAGGCCGAAATACCCGGTTCATCAGATCCATAAAGACTGCTGGAGCATTAGTCAGCCCGAAAGACATAACTCTGAACTCATAATGCCCGTACCGGGTCCGGAAAGCAGTCTTCGGGATATCTGACTCCCGTACTCGCACCTGATGATAACCAGAATGCAGATCTATCTTTGAAAAATGTCTAGCACCCTGCAACTGGTCAAACAAATCATCAATCCGGGGGAGGGGATATTTATTCTTAATAGTCACCTTATTCAGCTGCCGGTAGTCAATACACATCCGCAACGACCCATCCTTCTTTCTGACAAACAATACCAGCGCTCCCCAGGGTGATGTGTTGGGCCTGATAAAACCCTTATCCAGCAAATCTTTCAGCTGCTCCTTCAACTCCTTCAACTCAGCTGGTGCCATCCTGTACGGAGGAATAGATATAGGCTGCGTATCCGGCATCAACTCAATAGTAAAATCAATCTCCCGCTCAGGCGGAAGGCCAGGAAGCTCGTCAGGAAAAACATCTGGAAACTCGCTGACGACCGGAACAGACTGAAGGGTAGGTACCTCCGCGGCAGTATCGTGCACACAAACCAAATGATAGATATACCCCTTCTGGATCATCTTCTTAGCCTTGAGGTATGAAATAAACTTACCCCTCGGCGACGCAGTAGATCCGAACCACTCTATGACTGGTTCCCCTGGAAACTGAAAACGGACTACCTTTTTCTGGCAGTCGACATTAGCATAACAGGAAGACAACCAGTCCATGCCCATAATGACGTCAAACTCGAGCATGTCTAACTCTACCAAATCAGCCTTAGTGCTACGATCATAAATGGTCACAGAACAATCCCTATAGATCTGTCTCGCTACAATAAAATCCCCAACTGGCGTAGCTACCTCAAATGGCTCTATAGGCTCAGACACTATCCCAATCTCACTAGCAACGAGCGGGGAAATATATGATAAGGTAGAGCCAGGGTCAATCAATGCATATACTGATCTGGAGAAAACCAGTAATGTACCTGTGACGACGTTTGGCGAAGCCTCCTGATCCTGGCGGCTGGCTAAAGCATATATACGGTTCGAGGGACCGCTAGAACCTGAAGCGCCACCGCGGCCTCGACCGCGTCCTTGCGGTGCTGGAATACCCCGCCCTCCAGGGCGTGCAACAGATGGAACAGATGAAGAACCGGCGACTGACCCTGTCTGCTGGGCAGCACTACCAGAACCGCTAGCCAATGGACAGTCTCTCATAAAGTGGCCCTGACCACCACAAGAAAAGCAAGCTCCAGTCGCTCGGTAACACTCCCCGGGATGAGACTTCCCGCAATGAGGACAACGGGGCCTGGGTGGTCTGGCCTGGCTGGAACCCCTAGATGCCTGCGAACCTGCCGCTCTGGAGCTCTGACCGGCCCCAGACGGTCCCGTACTATCGAATCTCCGGCTGCCTGACTGAATACCCCGGCCGGAGGGAGGAAAATGCCTGTCTGACTGCTGCTGCTGAGACTGTCCGCCTCGAGAATCTCCAGCATAAACTGCGGACCTACCCCTCTTGGGCGGCCTCCTATCTCGATCTCTGCCAGCCAGATCAGACCTGCGACGGTCCTCCATACCCATCGCATAGGCCTGAAGTCGGGAAATGTCCATGTCTGCCTGCAATGACACTGCCATACAGCTATCAACCAAATACCGGTCCAATCCCATAACATATCTGTGCATCCGATCAGACATATCTGCTACCACGGCCGGTGCATATCGGGCCAGAGAATCAAACTCAAGGTTATACTCGCGAACACTCCGACCCCTCTGCTGCAGACGTAAGAATCGATCAGCCCGTGCCCGCCGTAACTCTGGTGGCAAAAGGTGGCGGGTGAATGCTGTCACAAACTGATCCCAAGTGGCTGGAGGGGCACCCTCTCCTCTAGACAGCTCCCAAGTCTCGTACCAGTGGGTAGCCACATCTCGAAGCCTGTGCGAAGCCAGCTCAACCGACTCGGTCTCTGAAGCCCTGACCAAGTCCAGTGAGTGTCGCATCCCCCGAATAAAGTCATGGGGGTCCTCGTCGGGCTTAGACCCGAAGAACTCTGGAGGGCCACATAGCAAAAACTCCCGAACTCTCAGGCTGTCCCGCCTGTCATCGTCATCGTCGTCCCTCCGCCCGCGTCTGCGAGCCTGTCCTGCCACCAATGTAGTCAGCAACTGTACAACCTCTCTCAGGGTCCTATCCTCCGCCCCTGGCTGAGGAGCTGGAGTCTCAGGTGCGGGTACACGGACCTCTGGAGCTGCTGAAGGTCCGGCTCCAGGCTGTACTAGTGGGGGTGTAGCAGACCCCTCAGAATGAGGCACATCCTCAGGCAAATCATTAACACGAGCCCGGGTAGCTCGCTGTGCCTGACTAGTCTCTCCAATCCTCGCCTTGCCCTTCTGGGCCGCCGTTGCCTTCTTCGGAGGCATCACTGCAAACACAAAGGCGAGTCAGATCAAAATCATCCTAATAGCACAGCTCTATCGCACGATCTAAGATTCCAAATAAAGTAACATCCTAAATTCCCTGTAGCTCCATGTTTATAGATGTGGTGCACAACACATCGATAAACAAGACTCTACGAGACACGGCCTGTAGACATTCCGAGGACAAACCGCTCTGATACCACTTTTGTCACGACCCAGCCCCGTGGGCCGCGACTGGCACCCTACCTGGGTGCCCAGACCGAATCACACATTCATTTTCAAATCCAAACTTATTTCATAATTTTTCGAAATCATATCGAACATAATTTATATGAAATATGTCTTAAGCGGTCGTGCCAAATCAAAATATCATATCAAATACAAACTGAGCGGTGGAATAGACATCGCCGGTCAAAAGCGCAAATATAAGCATAGGGGCCATTTGGGGCCATCATGACAAACGGACCGCTTTAAGACCAGAAAACAAAATCAGACCAACATATACAGGACCCTCGCCCCACATATATGACTACAGGCCTCTACGAACTCAAAACAAAGACATATGGCGAGACAGGGCCCCGCCGTACCCAAATAGTCAAATATACCGAATATATACAAAGCAAAAAGAGTCTGTACCAAAAGTGGACTCCGGATCAAATAGGAGTACTCCGGAATAGCAAGAAGTGAAGCCTACTGCGGAGGATCACCGATATCTGCACCTGCGGGCATAAAACGCAGCCCCCGAAGAGAGGGGGTCAGTACGAAATATGTACTGAGTATGTAAAGCACGGAGTACAGAAATATGGATCAAAGCCGAAAGCAAATCAAATGTCAAAGTGGAGTACAATTGGGTATGTCAAAATCTGTAGCGAAATCATATACGTATACATAATGCAATTGAAATCATGCAAACGCTTAGGAACGTGGTCGCCACTCCGACGCTGGCGCCACACACAGCATAACACCAGAAGGTTTCAAATCTCCGTACATCCCCGAACACAAACATAATCATAGGTGAGCGTATCGCATCACGAGCCATATCACAGCATAACTCCAAACGGAACCCGGCCCTATGGCGAAGCCTCGGGAACCGTAACACAGCATACGGCCGAATTATCATAAGGCGCACGAATCAAAACCGGCCCGGGAACCGGTGAACGAAGTCATAATAAGGCACGAGCGAAGTCGTGAGCAAACAAATGCAAATCATACTTCAAAATAGTCTTTCAAAGCAGAGTAATCCCATAAGTCATTTCATAATACAAAATAGTCGAATACTTAGTCGATATAAGGTTTCATTTCACAAAACATTTCCAAATAGTACGTATAGCTCAAAACGTAACTTAGCGTATCATAATATTCAAAATATATCTCATACGAGGGAGTTTCAAAATCGAAAGTATCGTATCCAACTTTATTCACAAAGATAGCCCAATAAGACAAATAGGGCGTTTCAGGGTAGCGGGCCCACCTCGAGTCAAAGTGAGGTGGCGAACTTATCTTTACGAACATTTATATGCCAAAGGTTATACATGGTCGTTTCTAGGTTACCCGACCACATTTCGATAGGTTTCGGACGAGTGGTGGCATTCTAGCCAAAATAGAGCCCTTAGGCTTCAATCGAATTGAATGAATAGTAACTTTTCTGTGGATCGGGTTTCGAGGAGCAGAAATGCTCCGGAAGTTCTCATATTCGTCTAACACACTAAGGTATGCCAAATGAAGGAGTGGGAAGCTTTACATACCTTACAGACGTCGTATGCTCTCCCAAAAGTCAAGTCCCGTTCCGTCTAAAATCTGCAAATGGTCAAAGTTACCAATTGAGATTCTTAGGCTGAAAAATGCCATTAACTTAATTTTTGCCTACCGAAATTTCGGCAGCACTTCCCCTATAAATCTAACATCCCCGAGACTTAGCTCGGCTCAAAATACAACAACAACAGCAGCCCACACATCAACAAACAACACAAATCACAATCAAACCACTCTACCTTCAAAGTCCTACCTTATTACCTAAGTTGGCAACTTTTCATTCAAACTTCCAAAACTCCAAATCTATATCCACATCATTATATTCATTTACTCATTCGCGATTAGTCAAACACATCCCAAACAAATTCCAAACTATATACAAAATCGTCCAAAATTCATTACTTTCCCTAATTCCTTCAAGTACATCAAAACTTATAACGAAGGTTCTAACTTGCGTCGTTTCATTCTGAATTCATTAACATCAACTATAACTCATATTTAAAGTATTTAGCACCCTAAATATACAATGATATACACAATTATACCAAAGGTATACACTTTTCGATAATATCCAAAATCATTTTCCAACGCCAATTGCATTCATCAATCAATCATTTACGACGTAAGGGTCACAACAACGCATTATACCAACTTAAACAAGATCAATTCACATCATTTTTCCTCCCTATGGCTCACGGCCAATACACACTATACACACACACCCACGGCTTTCTATTTACATCCAAGTTACGGGATTCTCGTCTAGTCTCAATCCTTAACATATTCACATCAATTCTATAACATTAAAGGGGCAAAATTCTTACCTTTTCTTTGAAAACCCGACTTGTCGTGAACGTCGTTCTTGCGCCAAACTAATTATACCCCGTTGAAGAGGGCCTTGAGTACTTCACAAATATGCAAAAATTAGGATTTTTGGATCAACAATAGAACTTGGGAATTTTCTTTCTCTTTTTTTCCTAGCTACGGCCGAAAGCCCTTTCTTGTTGGTGTTCTTGATTTTGTTCTAGTTTTCTTGATAATTCTTAAGTATATCACATATATATCCATTTAGGGGTCATGTGCATAGCACATGACCCTTTAAAAGAGGGCTTGTGCCACTTGCTATGGCCGGCCCCCTTCAATTGTTGGGCTTCATTTGAGTTATAATTTCTTTGGCCCAATTCTTGAAAAGTCCCGTTTTGTAATTCCCGAAACTAATTTCCGAAATCCCAAATTTATCCTCGGCCTTCCCCGAGGTCTTGACATTAATGATTCCATAACCAACATAGTCACATTTACTAAAATCAAATTATGTCCTTCTAACACCCAAGTCGTAATTATTTCTCGATTTCCAATTATACGAAAACACGGGATATAACACACATGTCCAACCAAAATGACATGTGTCCAACTATGACATGTCATCCTCCATGATCCAATTATATTTATCCATGTATTGTAGTGGGGTCCACTTAATAATCTAATCATAATTAATTAATTCCTAATCTCCTTTAATATTTCTACACCAATTAAATTTACAAGCAATCGTGCACTCATTAAAAATCGGGGATTAAAAGCCCTTGTCTCATATCCCAAAAATAATCTCATCCTTAAACTTACGTCGATTAGCTTACGAATGATCCGACGTGCAAAAATACGAGGTATAACACTTCTTGTACAAAGCTTTGTTCAGCTTTCACAACATATCGTTAGAAAGGTATTTCAAAGATATACCTCTTTCATGGTTTAAGTTTTCTCAAATTCTCAATGTATTTTCACGAAACTTGGATGGAAGACAGACGTATTGAAAACTTAGCCTATTCTATCGAATATTAAGTACCTTACTATTAGCCATCTTGCAACGATCATATCTCCTTGCTTAGATCTATGATTTTCCTGGTCCTTATATGGTTGGAAAGGTATTTCTATGTACTATAACTTTCATTAAGGGTCTTTCACAAATTCTCAACTAATAAAGGGGTTACAGCTGCCCGAAGTAGACCTATCAACCATTTTCGCAAAACGTTCAAACATTCATTTTTTTTACTAAAACTGTTACACCCCGTATCTTCGAAGAGCACTTATAAATTTGAAGCATAAGTACGTTGAGTTAGGGTTAAGTAAAACCACTTTGGAATATAAGAAGCAAGCATTATTAAGTATATTTTGTCACGAACCAACCCCGTGGGCCATGACTAGTGTCCGAGCTGGACACTCGTATATGTACCTGTTAATTATAGACAACTGATTCTTAAGAACAATATGGAAACTTTGCAAAAGAACCTCAAAGGTTCACAACGTCATCATAAATAGGTATCCCGATAAACTTTCTCCTGAGGAGTCACAACTAATCAAAATATAATATGATACGCAAGCCGACAAGGCTGCCACTACGTGTCAATATGATACGCAAGCCGACAAGGCTGCCACAACATGTCAATACTATGCACAAGCCGACAAGGCTGTCACAACATGTCAATACTATACATAAGCCGACAAGGCTATCACATCATGTCAATACTATACATAAGCCGATAAGGCTGTCGCAACATGTCAATACCATACGTAAGCCATATAGACACAGTTGAACAAACTTATACACAACCCACACATATGTCTACAGACCTCTAAGAGTATCGATAGTGAAAAATGACGGGACAGGGCCCCGCCGTACCCCCGGCTAAACATATATATATATATATATATATATATATATACATCAAAAGATCTGTACCAAAAGGTTAGGCTCTGGGACAATAGTGCTCTCTAAGACAGCTGAGTGGAAATCCTAAGCTGGAGGATCGCCAAATCGAGTATCTGTACCTGCAGACATGAAACGCAGCTCCTCGAAGAAAGGGGGTCAGTACGAGATATGTACTGAGTATATAAAGCGTGAAATACAAGAGAATCATGATTGAAATAGAGATTATAGGAGACAAGTATGAAATTTAAAATACCAATACACTGGCCTTATGAAACGTAAAACATGCATGTCATTATCATATATCATACCCGGCCCATTACCGGACTCGGTGAATAAAGTCATCACATACCATCATTGGTGTCATAATCACATCATCGTATCATTATATCATCATATCATCACATCATCATATCATCATATATATACATACCCGGCCCTCTAGTGAGGGACTCGGTGAATAATGCAGTGAACTGTGCATGAGAACATACCCGACTCGGGACTCAGTGAAAGATATAATGACAGTATGCACGAGCAGAGTAGTGAGTAACCATATGCAAATCAAATAATCATCCGAGACTCGATAGGATAGACAGAATGAACTAACACTTGAATATCAACGAAGGCAGTTATGTCAAGTATCCCTCAAACGCCATTATGAATTATGTCAAATGGGACTTCAAGAATCATAAACGTGTATCGAGACAATAAGAAATAACTTATGGAAATCAAGGGCATTAACCACCCTAGTGTCTCTAAGAAAAGGATCTTATACATTCGTCGTTTGTTCATTTCATGTAAATCATGCCAAAAAGAAAGAAGGGTTGGCTTTACATACCTTTGGCGCTTAATCCGTGACTCGATATGTATACGTTCCCCAAAATATCTCAACCTATATTAAAACGTCAATACTATGGTTAAGCTACGAAAAGGTATAAAACATATTTCAACGTTAGTAGTTTATCTCTAGACAATTGGGCAGCACTTCCCCTATATCGCTGAATTTCCTCACGTTTAAGCCAACCATACAACAATCAACATAGCAACAACCAAAGCACGTCTGAGTTATCGCATTAAGAGCTAGTCGAAACAAGATCCGAGGATATTCCATAACAGCCCACGTAACATAATAATGCCCGATACACCTCAATATCTAAAATATGCACCCAACAAGCCACGTACGCTTCACATACGATATTTTATACATTTCTTTCTCATCATTTAGTGATTCAAATTAGCAACAACACAACCACGGCCTCAACTTCCATATGCAAGAAAATTATCTTAACATTAATAAGTCCTAAAGTAGCCCATCAATTATAACAACACAATACGAGCCCTAACTACACTTAGTCTTCCAATTTCACAAGAACAACAACACATATACCTACGTATAACTATATTTCCATTCCTTTCCACACAACCAAATCATTCTCGAATACAATACAATTATAACCGTAAGTATCAAATTCTTTCACTTTCATCACTCGATCAATAACAACCATAACGACAACAACAACAAAATCAATTTAACATTTTTAAGTTAGAGCAGCCCCCTCACGGCCCAAACAGCAACTTAGCATCAACACACACAATTCTTTACATCCAATTTCACATTTACCAATTTATACAAAGTCCAAACCACCTCTATAACATGTTAGAAAGAATTAAATCTTACCTTAACAAGCTTGGCTCCTTAATGTTGCTAATAACTTGGATGTTTACAACACCTTAGGAACTTAATTATTTCCTCCCCTCAATCCCAAGCTCGGCTAAAAGCATCCATGGCCGAACACCTCCCTCTCTAGCTTAACTCCCCTCTCTCTTTCTAACTTAGTTTTTGTTGAAGATGAAATGTTCTAAATGACTAATCTTAGTCATTAATATGCTATTTATGGGCTGTCTATTACTCCTACACTTGTCCATCATGAAGAATCATCATTATATTTATATTTTTTTTAATTAAAGAATTTGGTGGGTCCCACTTAATATACTAATTAGGCTAATTAATCCTTAATCCCCACTTAACAATCTAATCATAGTTAATTAATCCCTAATCTCCATTACAATTTCTATACTAATTGAAATTTATAAACAAATCGTGCACTAATTAAATCGAGGATTAAAAGTCCTTATTTCATATCCCAAAAATAATCTCGTCCTTAACTTATGTCAATTAACTTATGAATAATTCGACGTACAGAAATATGGGATATAACATCCTTCCCCCCTTTGGAACATTCGTCCTCGAATGTTAAACGAGTCCTGCGCGCCCAATGCTTCCTTAAATATACTTTTATTGAATTATGCCCTTCACACGCCTCTTTCATTGGTCGATTCCCTTTAATTCACTATAACGCATTCTAGGTCTCTAAGTCACCATTCCCGTAATATTCCCTCTTACTCTCGCCTCTCGAGGTAATAATTCCACGTCGTTGTCTTTACTCTCGTCCTTATTTTGCAGTTGGTTGTCAGTTGTATTGTGAGCTCTTCCGCTGAAAATCTTACTCTCTCCCTAGTGCACTTAGTCTTAACTTGACTCTTTCTTCTTCTATAGTTACTCTTTTAAGAGGTTTCGTTCACTTCATCTTACTCCTCACGCGTAGACATCCCTCGTCGATTTATTAGACTTTACGAATAAGATGAAATTTCCCAGGGTGTAACATTATTTTACTTCAATAACCTTACATTTCTCTACCGTACAGTCCATATTCTGGAATCTTCGACCTCATGCATTACTCCTCGACTTCTTTAAAGGGCTTTAACTGTCCCTCAGTACTAATTCTATCTCGGTAGTTTTGCCTCAAACCACCTTACACCTTTCCTTGATGTACCCAAAATATCATAACCGCATTGCTAGTACTCTTATTATCAAGTAGTCACTTGGTCTTATCCATAGCATACAAATATTCGTAGGTTGCATAACTATTCTGGTACAACTTGTATAAAGTATATCCAATCTTAGTCATAGTCTTTCCTTCTCCTGGTTCATTCTGCTTTGCATATCTTATTTGTACTAAAACTCACTTGCTCTCTATCTTGTCATACTCCTTTCCCTTGATTCATCCTTTGATCTTTCTCATATCCTATTATAGGAGATTTCTATCCCTTCTATTTGCTACCTATCAGTCGCTACATCATTAGCACACAACTCTATTGCCAACCTCTTAGCCTTTAATCTAGTATAGCATTGCTATCTTTCAAATTATCTCTTAAGTTACTCGTTACCATTCTTCTGTCGTACTCTTTCTTTTTATAAGCACCCACTTGTAATGCCACATCATTCAGGATCTTTACAGGTTCTTCTCCGCACCATCTCAAATACCATCCTGTCTTCTATCCATTCATTGCTGGCTTTCAGATCTTACTAACTTGTTTCAGCCAGGGATCTCACTTGAAGTTTAAGCATCTATATCAAATATATTACGTCATCAATCGTTTCCATCTTACACTTGCACTTCTCTCACCTGCTTCCCCCCTTAAGGGCGTACTTATACCCTTATCTATTTATGTCCCGCTCTATGTCCCTATTTATACTCTATTTACCCTTGTTGTGCACACAGTACCGACTTCTAACCTACTCAAAATCATATCGAGTTCATCTTAATGACAATCTTATCTTATCACCTTGTCGTCCTACTACACCTTTAAGTCCATAATTATATTTTTCCCTTTTGTTCGATACTCGTACCCAATTAATCATGTCTATCTTAGGTGTTTCCTTTAGAATTCCTTTTATTCTGTGCACGAGGAATCTCATGCTACCCCTGTATCCTTCGGAACCACTACTCCTGCATAATCCCTTTCTCTTTTTCAAAGTGTATTTTGTTCATCCCTATTTGTTCTTATCATCTCGGTCATTTTCTGGCATTCATTCTGCTTCGTTGCTCATCTCTTTATAGTTTGATCCTTCACCGTTCCGCCACTTATATTACTCGTGTCCTCGGCTATATATGTCATAACCTATTACTGCACTATTATCTCGTTTTCTTCTTATTTCCTTCTTTTAATTAACTCCTTCTTTTCTTATGCTCGCTTTCATTTCCGTTATCGCATAATCTCTATTCTTAACTTTTCCCTATAGAACTTTATAAGTCTTTTTCATCCGTTCCATACCTTGCCTTTCCATTTCACATTGCCTTTATAGTTTAGTCACCAAGATCACGTCATATCTTTTAGTCACTTCCTCGCTAGGCTTTACTCATTATATTCACCTTATATCCTGTTCGTAATCAATCCTATTGTGTAACACTTCTTAACCATATTCACGATTCTTACTATGGTTTAGTTACACTCTGTGGAGTAGGCGTACTTAACCTTTTACCCGTTCTGATCAATCTTATCCTTAATATCTCACAAGCTGTCTTATCAATACATTCATATTCGTCGCAATTCTTCCTCCTCCGTACTCTTGTCTCAATCATACCACTACTCCTGCTTATCAATTCAGTCGACACCTTAATATAACTCTCTATTTAGATTTGCCATCCTTTTCTACATCATGTCTTAGTATCACAAGCCCTTCCAAGTTATCCTAGCATTTCTTTTTATCATATCGATATCGACCTTATAATTACTATTACTATCAATTCAACAGTTAACTTTATTTCTCGAAGCCAGACTTGCAACTTGGTCAAAATCCTGCCATTACTGTTGACACGACCTTTCAAGACATATTACGAACTTATTTCTCATTCTCTTTTTATTTCTAGGAAAATGTTGGCAGAGTTTCCTCTGTATTCCTTACTATCTAAAAACCTGCACGCAGGAAATACCAACAATGCCTCACAGGGCCAACATATGTATATATATATAGCATATCATAGCCACACAGGACTCCCAATACCAACAATAGTATGAAAATGACGAACTTACCTCATATGTCCAACTCAAACTGTACCTGTTACACTTTCCTATTTATTTTCCCTTTTTAATCTTTAGCTGCATTTCAATCATACCTGCAACATTCATACCATATCTAACATATACCCTGCTTGTCGTCGCTTGTCTTTTTACTGATTTTTTCAGCTCCCCCTATTCACACTTTTGAACTTATCAACAACATATATACATTCAATCCATTTCCTTACTATACTTACCTCGTCGACGATGGCCAGTTTGCCACTCTATATATACAAATTCTCATATTGTAACCTCAATATCAAACTTTCACCTGTATGTATATCTACTTTCTATCCTAGATTTCAAATTCTGATGGTGACGGAAATACCTTGGCCGCCGTTACTTATAAATACTTAGTTGTCGACCCCTTTGATTTCCGGTCGCCGCTATTAGGTAATAATCTATAGCAAGTGCACGTACATAGGAAATTTCAATAATGTCTCATATACCTGTAGTCGATCGGTCTCTAGTCTGATCTGGTGATCTATAAAGTGAAGTGTGCTCCTCGTTATCGTCTGCCCGCCATCCACTCGTCTGGCCTTCATCGTCTTCCTCATCTGAGTCCGAGGAATGTAGATAACCGGGCAACTCCTGGTTTACCGATGGCCAGGATAGGGGGCTGGAGTAATCTGTAACACTTACCGAGGTAGCCGGTCTAACGTGGTGCTCTGCCATAGGAGCAACTGGTACGGTCTCGGGGACCGTCTCCCTGGATATCAGAAACTCTGGAGGAATTGTCGCTGGATCCTCTGAGGGGTCAGTCTTGATAGAATAACTGAGGCTCCTCCTGCTCGGTCCTGGAGCCTGTGGTCCTGAATTTACTCTAGGGGCATTCCTAGCACCCCCACTATCTGAAGTTGACCTTTTCATCTCTCGCCAATCTGCACCTACCTACAGGAAAAGAGGTAAGAACAATCTTTCCTAGGTTCTGGCTCTATCGCACGATCTAAGACAGAAGGAAAGATAACATCCTAAATGTCCTGTAGCTTCCTGTTTATAGATGTGGTGCACAACACACCGATAAACAAGACTCTACTACACACGGTCTGTAGACATTCTGAGGACGAACTACTCTGATACAACTATTGTCACGACCCAACCCCGTGGGCCATGACTAGTGCCCGAGCTGGACACTCGTATACATACCTGTTAAATATAGACAACTGATTCTTAAGAACAATATTGAAACTTTGAAAAAGAACCTCAAAGGTTCACAACGTCATCATAAATAGGTATCCCGATAACCTGTCTCCTGAGGAGTCACAACTAATCAAAATATAATATGATACACAAGCCGACAAGGCTGCCACTACGTGTCAATATGATACGCAAGCCGACAAGGCTGCCACAACATGTCAATACCATGCACAAGCCGACAAGGCTGTCACAACATGTCAATACTATACAGAAGCTGACAAGGCTATCACAACATGTCATTACTATACCAAGGCTGTCACAACATGTCAATACCATAGGTAAGCCATATAGACACAGCTGAAAAAACTTATACACAACCCACACATATGTCTACAGACCTCTATAAGTATCGATAGTGAAATATTACAGGACAGGGCCCCGTCGTACCCCTGGCTAAACATATATATATATATATATATACATCAAAAGATCTGTACCAAAAGTCTAGGCTCCGGGACAATGGAGCTCTCCAAGACAGCTAAGTGGAAAACCTAAGCTGGAGGATCGCCAAATCGAGTATCTGTACCAGCGGGCATGAAACGCAGCCCCCCGAAGAAAGGGGGTCAGTACGAGATATGTACTGAGTATATAAAGCGTGAAATACAACCAGATAATCACGACTGAAATAGAGATTATAGGAGACAAGTATGACATTTAAAATACCAATACACTGGACTTATAAAACGTAAAACATGCATGTCATTATAATATATCGTACCCGGCCCATTACAAGACTCGGTGAATAAAGTCATCACATACCATCCTTTGCGCCGTGATCACATCATCATATCATCATATCTTCACATCATCATATCATCATATATATACATATTCCATACCCGACCCTCTAGTGAGGGACTCGGTGAACAATGCAGTGAACTGTGCAAGAGAACATACCCGGCCCGGGACTCGGTGAAAGATATAATGACAGTATGCACGAGCAGAGTAGTGAGTAACCCATATTCAAATCAAATCATCATCTGAGACTCGATAGGATAGACAGAATGAACTAACACTTGAATATCAACGAAGGCAGTTATGTCAAGTACCCCTCAAACGTCATTATGAATTATGTCAAATAGGACTTCAAGAATCATAAACGTGTATCGAGACAATATGAAATAACTTATGGAAATCAAGGGCATTAACCACCCTAGTGTCTCTAAGAATAGGAGCTTATACATTCGTCGTTTGTTCATTTCATGTAAATCATGCCAAAAAGAAAGAAGGGTTAGCTTTACATACCTTTGACGCTTAATCCGTGACTCGATATGTATACGTTACCCAAAATATCTCAACCTACAGTAATACGTCAAGACTATGGTTAAGCTACGAAAAGGCATAAAGCATATTTCAACGTTAGTAGTTTATTTCTAGACAATTGGGCAGCATTTCCCCTATATCGCTCAATTTCCTCACATTTAAGCCAACCATACAACAATCAACATAGCAAAAACCAAAGAACGTCTAAGTTATCGCATTAAGAACTAGTCGAAACAAGATCCGAGGATATTCCAGAACAACCCAAATAACATAATAACGCCCGATACACCTCAATATCTAAAATATGCACCCAACAAGCCACATACGCTTCACATACGATATTTTATACGTTTCTTTCTCATCAATGAGTGATTCACATTAGCAACAACACAACCACGGCCTCAACTTCCATATGCAAGAAAATTATCTTAACATTAATAAGTCCTAAAGCAGCCCATCAATTATAACAACACAATACGAGCCCTAACTACACTTAGTCTTCCAATTTCACAAGAACAACAACACATATACCTACTTATAACTATATTTCCATTCCTTTCCACACGACAAAATCATTCTCGAATACAATACAATTATAACCTTAAGTATCAAATTCTTTCACTTTCATCACACGATCAATAACAACCATAACGACAACAACATCAAACTCAATTTATCAATTTTAAGTTAGAGCAGACCCCTCATGGCCCAAACAACAACTTAGCATCAACACACACAATTCTTTACATCCAATTTCACATTTACCAATTTATACAATGTCCAAACCACCTCTAAAACATGTTAGAAAGAATTAAATCTTACCTTAACAAGCTTGGCTCCTTAATGTTGCTAATAACTTGAATGTTTACAACACCTTAGGAACTTAATTGTTTCCTCCCCTCAATCCCAAGCTCGGCTAGAAGCAGCCATGGCCGAACACCTCCCTCTCTAGCTTAACTCCCCTCTCTCTTTCTAACTTAGTGTTTGTTGAAGATGAAATGTGCTAAATGACTAATCTTAGTCATTAATATGCTATTTATGGGCTGTCTATTACTCCTACACGTGTCCATCATGAAGAATCATCATTATATTTATATTTTTTTTAATTAAAGAATTCGGTGGGTCCCACTTAATATACTAATTAGGCTAATTAATCCTTAATCCCCACTTAACAATCTAATCATAGTTAATTAATCCCTAATCTCCATTAATATTTCTATACTAATTGAAATTTATAAACAAATCGTGCACTAATTAAAATCGAGGATTAAAAGTCCTTATTTCATATCCCAAAAATAATCTCGTCATTAACTTATGTCAATTAACTTACGAATAATTCGACGTACAAAAATACGGGATATAACATCCTTCCCCCCTTTGGAACATTCGTCCTCGAATGTTAAACTAGTCATGCTCGCCCAATGCTTCCTTAAATGTTCTTTTATTGAATTATGCCCTTCACACGCCTCTTTCATTGGTCGATTCCCTTTAATTCACTATAATGCATTCTAGGTCTCTAAGTAACCATTCTCGTAACATTCCCTCTTACTCTCGCCTCTCGAGGTAATAATTCCATATCGTTGTCTTTACTCTCGTCCTTATTTCGCAGTTGGTTGTCAGTTGTATTGTGAGCTCTTCCGCTGAAATCTTACTCTCTCCCTGGTGTACTTAGTCTTAACTCGATTCTTTCTTCGTCTATAGTTACTCTTTTAATAGATATCGTTCACTTCACTTACTCCTCACGCGTAGACGTCTCTCATCGATTTATTAGACTTTACGAATAAGACGAAATTTCCCAGGGTGTAACATTATTCTACTTCAATAACTTTACATTGCTCTACCGTACAGTCCATATTCTGGAATCTCCGACCTCATGTATTACTCCTCGACTTCTTTAAAGGGCTTCAACTGTCACAGTTGTGGTTTTGGTCCGAGTAACGTATGGTTGTGATTCTAGTATTGTTTTTTGGTGGATTTTAGCGTGGATATTGAGGATATTGCTGTCTTAACAAGAAAAAAGGTATGAATCTTTCTCTTTGGGTATTATTTGAGGCTTATTTACGGAGATATAGTCGCTAAACAATCATTTAGTAAGTTTGTTAGTTATGGATGTTGGAAAACAGCGTGTGGGCTATTTTATGGTACATATTGGTGTTGGAAATGATGTTACGGATGTTGGTATTGTTATTGTTGTTGTTGGTTGTTGAATTGAGAATTCGGGCTAGGCATATAAACAGGGGGTATGCTGTGGCCTTTGTTGTGATGTGTATATGTATGGTACAGTTGACAGGGGGTGTGTTGTGGCCTTTGTTGTGATGTATATATATGTGGCACAATTGACAGGGGGTGTGCTGTGGACTTTGTGGTGATGTGTATATATATGGCACAGTTGACAGGGGGTGTGCTGTGGCCTTTGTTGTGATGTGTATATATATGGCACAGTTGACAGGGGGTGACGCTGTGACCTTTGTTTTGATATTTCTATAGATATATGTGTTTCTTTGATATAGCTATACTGATGCATTTATTTTGCCCATTCATTGACACGCCTCAAATGTTTTCCATGATTTTATGTATATATTGATTTCATGCCTTACATGCTCAGTACACTATTCGTACTCACCCCCTTTCTTCGGGGGTTGCATTTCATGCCCGCAGGTACAGACCCTCAGCTTGGTTAGCCTCCGGCTTAGGAATTCTGCCTAGTTGTTTGGAGAGCTCCATTGTCCCGAAACTTGAGCTGTTTTGGTACAGATCTTCTTATATAGACTTTGTCATACTCCTAGAGGTCTGTAGACATGTGTGGGTTATGTATATGGTTTGGTCAGCCATATAGATGTAGTTCGTTTTGGATATTCCCGTGTATAGTGGCAGCCTTGTCGGCTTGCATATTTTTTATGTTTTGGTTAGCTGTGGCTCCTCAGGAGACGGGTTCATTCTGATATATGGCATTATGATTCTACAGCACGCTTTTACAGATTTCCACATTGTCCTTAGCATCAGTCTGATTATATCTAACAGGTTCGTATACGAGTGTCCAACTCGGGCACTAGTCATGGCCCACCGATTTGGGTTGTGACAAAAGTGGTATGAGAGCAGTTTATCCTCGGAGTGTCTATAGACTGTGTCTAGTAGAGTCATGTTTATCAGTGTGTTGTGCACCACATCTATAAACAGGAAACTACAGGACATTTAGGATGTCATCTTTCTTTCTGATCATCGATCGTGCAGTAGAGCCAATTGTCACGACCCGACTAGGGGGCCGCGACGAGCACCCGGTGCTAGCCCACCCGGGCACCCCTTAGCTTACACTTATGCTTACATTTAGGTGAGCCCCATAATTAGACATAAATTTCCTTTCATCCATCAAACTAGTCCCATTGGACGACAACATTTCTTATATCATCATAGGCGTCGATGCCACATCAATGTACATGAGCCGACAAGGCTAACAAAATGATATACAAAATATAGGCCGACAAGGCCGGACACGTCTAATCATACAAACGTGACTACGAGCCTCTAAGGAGAGTATGACATATCCCATGAGCGGGACAGGACCCCGCTATGCCCACAATTATGTACACAAAAGAACAAGTACCCAAAAGCTATGGCTCCAACTGAAATAGAGCTCTGCTGTGAAGTCTCTGAGAAAGCAGCTATGGATCAAGCCTGTCTCCGTGTGCACCTGCGGGCATGACGCAGCGTCCACAAACAAAAGAACGTCAGTACAAAGAATGTACTGAGTATGTAAAGCATGATCAATATCAATATAGAAGCATAAATAGTAACATAAGAAATAGCATAGGATGGGAGATGGCAATATTGTCGTCATATGCACTTACTTGCCTTTCATAGGAACTTTCCCTTGCTAATACGTATTTGTGTACATACATCATTATCCGTATTCCGTGATAGTACCCGTACTATATTTTTGCTCGTATTCGTATACATGCCCTTATTCACATTCATATACATAGTTATATCATATTCGTACTCATATCATATACATAGCATTTCCATAGCATAGCCGACCACGTAGGATTGGTGTTTCATACATACTTGGCCAATCAAGGCTCAAGGTTAGTCATACCTGGCCCTACCAAGGCTTCAGGGTTATCCGTACCCTCTGCAGCGGTGCGCGTGTGTTACGTAATCGTATGCATACTTATTTACATATCATACCCGGCTTCATAAGCTCGGGGTTCTATAATAGTCGTACATATACATAATAGCTCATAAACATCTTTACTTTTAATCATCGTTATAATAATCGTCATCGTTATTATCATTATAGTCATCATCAATAGCATTATCACTACTATCGTCACCACCTCTTCTACCTTAATAGGCCTACTTGTAATACGAGAAACTTAGTACAATCGTAGCGTATCAAGAATCGTGAGCTTACAAGCTCGGGAGATCAATTCATTTGGAAGACAACGTACTCGTATAGAGGATTTAGATGTTTGGCCAAAGAACCATGCCTTATGAAAGAAGGGTTAGCCTTACATACCTTTCCGTCGCACTATTCTACACTTGCGCGTTCCCCTCCAACGTTAGCGTTTCTACCTTCATTAAAGTCATACTATCATTAGAATCGATAACCACGTGTCACGGGCCTAACTTTTTCTGCGCTTCAGCGGCACACAAACGCCCGTGCGGCGCCCGCGATCCTTCGCGACCGCAGGCCAGCCTTCTCTTTTCCCAGGATTTCTAGGCACGATCCCATGCCTAAGGCGAAGCTCGCCATGGAGGCTCGCTTCAGTTGTGCCGCCCGATTGATGTCATCCTGACATACTAGCCTTCTCTTGTGGCGCATTTCCCTTCTACTGGATCTCATCCATATGCACCTCTGGGTTTGGCTACGGACATCCTCGTCCCTCGCCTGGACCTGAGCATCGCCATCGCGTGCACAGTCCTATCCTTAAGCTTGACACTCGCTTCGGGCCTATGCCCCTCGCTCGTGCCTTGCCCAAGCAGGGCAACGTTCCATCCTTGGCCTTGCTCGTGTGCGTCTTTCATGCCATCCTTTCGGTTATCCTATGGCATTGCCAATCATAGCCCACATCGCAGGCATTCCCTTTGCATAATGCAGCGTCGCCCCACGACTGCATGTCTAGGCCAACGGATCCTTGCTCGCACGGCTGAGCTAACTAGGGGAAAATCGGACAACATTTCCTTCATCATCATAATTCAACACCCAAACGTCAACAATACATTCACAATATCATAACAATGGCCATTGGTCATTCACATTATCCATATTCCTCAATTTACTTTCATTTGCCCATATCTATGGCTATAACACATGATTTCGTCCATTCACATACAATGTCTATTTCATGGTCTTTCAACGTCATTTATAACCCATTCATGTCACAATATAACAACAATCATGATTCGATTCCAACTAATTCTCTAAATGGCACTATTCATCATTCATGACCCATTTTTACCATATTCTTCTACCCTCCAAGTATTTCAACTCTCCAATATCTTAAACAACATATAAACATCATGAATCTTACCTTAGATGTTGTAGGAACAAGCTTTAGTTGATAATACTCCACTTTGAGCAAAACCCTAGTTTATCTCCATTTGGATTTCTTGACCTTGGATGATCTTTGATGGTTTTCTTACTCTTGATTTACTTGTTTTATGTTGTTGGTCACCAAATATATTTGAATTCTTGGGGAATAAATGTAGAGATGTTTTAGAGAGAAGGGGTGTGATGTACAAGTGAAATGAAATAAGCCTTGGTCCCCTTGTTTAATGACTTGAAAATCTGATTTGAAGTGCACAGTGGTCGTAAACTTGGTTTACGGTCCGTATTGCAGTTTACGGACCGTCCTTCATGGTCGTATTTAATCATAACAGAACCAGAAACTTAGGCTGAAGCATGGTGATTTACAATCACGGTTTACAGGCCGTAAACCACTTTACGGTCCGTATTTTGGGTCATATTTAACCATTTGATCAATTGGCAGAAAGTTGAAGTTTTGGAAGCAAAAATACGATATAGCAGTTTACGGACCGTATACCACTTTACGGTCCGTATTTCACTTTACGACCAGCTGGCCAGAATGCAAGCCTGCAACTTTTCACATTTCCAAAACCTATAATTAGTCATTGCGGAGCATAACCTATCTCTTATCGCAATTGCCTTTGGAATCTTATTTAGGGTCATCAAATGTCGTTTCTTACTCATGAAAACATCATACACTCGTGCTCATCAGTAGGTCATTCACTTGCGTACCAACGGAAGATTTTTCGAGGTGTAACATTCTTCCCCCCTTAAGAACAGTCGTCCTCGAATGTTAAAGCCTTCGGGAATTCTACAAAAATTTCGCCAGAGTTTCCCCTATAATATGGTACTACCATCCTGCTACAACAACCCATAATATCGATGCCTCACAGGGCCACAACACAATAGCATAAAAATTTGGCCACACACGACCCAAAAAGCATAAAAGGAAAACAGGCATACCTTATGATCTCGACGTCTCATCTTGGACTTCTTCCAAGGGCTGAAATAAATGCGGGTATTTTGATTGCGTACTCTCTTCTGCTTCCCATGTCATCTCTTCTCGTTTACTGCTTCTCCATAGAACCTTAACCGAGGCCATTTCTTTGTTTCTAAGCCTCCGTACTTGCCTGTCTAGTATGGCAATGGGTACTTCTTCATAAGTCAATTTCTTTGTCACTTGCACATCGTTTACTGGGACGATCCTAGTAGGATCTCCAATACATTTCCGGGGCATCGAGACATGAAATACTGGATAGACTAACTCCAATTCTAGAGGTAGGTCTAACTCATAGGCCACTTTGCCTATCTTTCGTACAATTTCATATGGCCCAATATACCGGGGACTAAGCTTCCCCTTTTTGCCAAATCTCATTACACCCTTCATAGGCGACACTTTCAAGAATACCCAATCTTTCACTTTGAATTCCAAGTCTCTTTGACGATTATCCGCATAGGACTTTTGACGACTTTGGGCTGCTAACAACCGATCTTGTATGAGCTTGACTTTCTCTATAGCTTGCTGGACCAGGTCCGGCCCTATCATTTTAGTCTCCCCTGTTTCAAACCACCCAATTGGGGATCTACACTTTCGCCCATATAATGCTTCGTACGGTGCCATTTGAATACTATAATGATAACTGTTATTGTAAGCAAACTCAATGAGTGGCAAATGGTCATCCCAGTTTCCTCCAAAATCTATCATGCATGCCCGTAACATATCCTCAAGAGTCTGAATGGTGCATTCGGCTTGCCCATCGGTCTGCGGATGAAAGGCTGTGCTAAGGCGCACCTGGGTCCCTAGACCCTATTGGAAAGACTTCCAAAAGTTAGCCGTAAACTGAGTCCCTCTATCGGAGATAATAGATAACGGAACGCCATGGAGTTTCACTATCTCTTTAAGGTAAAGCCTTGCATAATCTTCTGCCACATAGGTCGTTCTGACCGGTAAGAAATGAGCTGACTTTGTGAGTCTATCCACAATCACCCATATGGAATCATACTTACGCCGAGAACGGGGTAAACCTGAAATGAAGTCCATATTAATCACTTCCCACTTCCAAGTTGGGGTTTCTATAACTTGCAACAATCCACCCGGCTTTTGGTGCTCGATTTTCACTTGTTGACAATTTGGACATTGAGCTACGAATTCCGCTATATCTTTCTTCATTCCATTCCACCAATATATGGACTTAAGATCATGATACATTTTCGTCGCTCCGGGGTGAATAGAATAACGAGAACAATGAGCTTCTCTCAAAATCTGGTGGCGTAAACCTGCCACATCAGGGACACATAATCTGCCTCGACATCGGAGAACTCCGTCTCCTAAAATATCAAATGATGACTCCTCTTTCTGAGGGAGTGTATATCTGTACTGCATTAGCATGGGATCCTCATATTGTCGGTCCTTCGCCTCTGCTACTAGCGACGAGACTGCAGAATTCTGAATAGTAGCTCCGCTGCTACCTGAGTCCAATACTCGGATTCCTAGGCTAGCTAACTGTTGGAGCTCACGGGCCATTTCTCTCTTCTCTGGTCGTACATCACATAGACTTCCCATCGATCTGCAGCTAAGAGCATCAGCTACAACATTCGCCTTTCCGGCGTGATACAAGATATCAACATCACAATCTTTTAGAAACTCTAGCCATCGTCATTGCCGCAAATTCAACTCTTTCTGCTTGAAGATATACTGGAGACTCTTATGATCGGTATAAATATCCACATGGACACCATATAAATAATGTCTCCATATCTTTAATGCATGAACCACTGCAGCCAATTCTAAATCATGGGTCGGATAATTCTGCTCATCTTTTCGCAATTGCCTTGAAGCATACGCAATCACCTTGCCATGTTGCATCAATACTCAGCCTATCCCAACACCTGAAGCATCGCAATAAACGACATATCCTTCCAATCCCTCTGGAAGTGTCAAGACTGGGGCGGAAGTCAATCTACCCTTTAACTCTTGGAAACTACGTTCGCAAGCATCTGTCCATTGAAACCTTGCTGATTTCTGGGTCAACTTTGTGAGCGGTGCCGAAATAGAAGAAAAAACTTCAATGAACCTCCTGTAATAACCTGTTAAGCCCAAAAAGCTACGAACCTCCGTAGGAGTTGTGGGCCTTGGCCAAGTCTTCACGGCCTCAATCTTTTGACTATCCACTCGAATACCGTCGGCTGCAACAATATGCCCTAAAAATGCCACCGATTTCAGCCAAAACTCACATTTGGAAAACATTGCAAACAACTCTCGAGTTCGAAGGACTCCAAGGACAGTACGCAAATGATCCGCATGTTCTGCCTCGGATCTAGAATACACCAAGATGTCGTCGATAAACACAATCACAAATAAATCCAGGAAGGGCCTGAACACATTATTCATCAAATCCATAAATACTGCCGGCGCGTTCTTTAGCCCAAATGACATCACCCGGAATTAAAAATGACCATATCTTGTTCTGAAGGCTGTCTTAGGGATATCTTTCTCCCTAACTCTCACTTGATGATACCCGGACCTCAAATCGATTTTTGAAAACCATTTGGCACCTTGCAATTGATCAAATAAATCATCAATCCTTGGGAGAGGATATTTATTCTTAATCATCACCTTATTCAATTGCCTATAATCAATGTACATTCTCAAGGAGCCATCTTTCTTCCGGACAATCAATACGGGTGCTCCCCACGGGGATGAACTAGGCCTAATAAAGCCTTTCTCAAGCAAGTCTTTCAATTGCTCTTTCAATTCTTTCAGTTCTGCGAGTGCCATTCAATATGGGGGAATAGATATAGGCTTAGTGCCTGGCAACACATCAATAGCAAAGTCAATCTCCCGCTCGGGAGGAAGGCCTGGAAGCTCTTCCGGGAACACATCCGGAAATTCATTTACTACGGGAACCGACTGAAGAGTTGGCGATTCATCTTTTATATCTTGAACTCGCACTAGATGATAAATACAACCTTTTGTGATCATTTTCCTTGCCGTTAGGTAGGAAATAAACCTACCTTTTGGTGACGCCGTATTCCCTTTCCATTCCAAGACTGGTTCTCCCGGAAATTGGAAACGAACCATTTTCATTCTACAATCAACATTGGCATAGCAAGCCAACCAATCCATGCCCATAATGACATCAAAATATATCATTTCTAGCTCATACAAGTCAATCATGGTACGACGATCACAAATCACAATCACACAATTTCTATATACTCGGCTAGCTATTACCGATTCACCCACGGGTGTAGACACCTCAAAAGGTTTGATCGACTCCAGCTCGACTCTAAATCGACCAGCAATATATGGAGTAACATATGACAATGTGGAGCCCGGATCAATCAAAGCATATACATCATAAGAGAATACCGATAATATACTTGTGACCACGTCAAGAGAAGACTCAAGATCTTGGCGTCCAGCCAAAGCATAAATACGGTGCTGAGGACCGCTAGAACTGGGAGCTCTGCCTCTGCCTGTACCATGGCCGACTAGCGCATGTGAACCTGACCCCGTAGGGTGTACAGATGCTGAAGATCCGCCTACCGACCCTGATGGCTGGGTCCTACCTCTACAATGTACTGAGGGGCAATCACGCATGATATGGCCTGGTCGGCCACATGAATAGCAAACATCTGAAGCTGATCGGCATTGATCCCAATGCAACTACCCACACTGGGAACATCGTGGCACGGGTGGCCTCGCCTGACCCGAATCACCCCTAAACTGGGACCCTGAAAAACTCGGACTCGGCCCTGAACGAGCAGATCTATCAAATCTTTAGAAGTGCTGGAGCTGGGGCTGAAGCTCCCTCACGCTCCTCAGTAAGAGGCACTGTCTGGGAGGACTGAGATTGAGCCGTACTCTGGGACTCACTTTCCTCTACTACTAGTGGCGGTGCTCTTTCAGCCCGCTTTTATGCCACCATCCTGCCCTTTTGGGCTGCTGTAGCCTTTCTCTTTTTAGGCATCTTTGAAATACACAACACAAGATTAAGGAACAAGAATTTCTTATATCATAGCTCTATCGCACGATTCTTGTGAAGAAAGAAAGTCAATCATTCCTAAAATGTCCGCAGCTTCTTGTTTATAAGTGTGGCGCACAACACACCCATAACTAAGACTCTACTAGACACGGCTCGTAGACACACCCTAGGACTGAACGGCTCTGATACCACTTTTGTCACGACCCGACTAGGGGGCCGCGACGAGCACCCGGTGCTAGCCCACCCGGGCACCCCTTAGCTTACACTTATGCTTACATTTAGGTGAGCCCCATAATTAAACATATATTTCCTTTCATCCATCAAACTAGTCCCATTGGACGACAACATTTCTTATATCATCATAGGCGTCGATGCCACATCAATGTACATGAGCCGACAAGGCTAACAAAATGATATACAAAATATTGGCCGACAAGGCCGGACACGTCTAATCATACACACGTGAATAGGAGCCTGTAAGGAGAGTATGAAATATCACATGAGCGGGACAGGACCCCGCTATGCCCACAATTATGTACACAAAAGAATAAGTACCCAAAAGCTATGGCTCAGATTGAAATGGAGCTCTGCTGTGAAGTCTCTGAGAAAGCAGCTATAGATCAAGCCTGTCTCCCTGTGCACCTGCGGGCATGACACAGCGTCCATAAACAAAAGGACGTCAGTACGAAGAATGTACTGAGTATGTAAAGCATGATCAATAACAATATAGAAGCATAAATAGTAACATAAGAAATAGCATAAGATGGGAGATGACAATATTGTCGTCATATGCACTTACTTTTCTTTCATAGGAACTTTCTCTTGCTAATACGTATTTGTGTACATACATCATTATCCGTATTCCGTGATAGTGTTACACCTCAGAAATTTCTCCGTACTTGTATGATGAGTGGAATGATGAAAAGTTGAGTGAATGATGTTTTATTTAGTCGGGAATGGCTAATTAAAAATTTTTGGAAATAAGAAAGTCGCAGAAAAATTTTCAGCCCAGTGGTCGTATATGGCACTATACGGCCCATAAAGTGATTTACGTACCGTATAGTGCAATCGTCCTCCACCTTGTCCAAAATCTCAACTTTCTGTAAATTGTGAAAATGGTTAAAAACGACTTGGAGGACGACCCGTAAACTGGTTTACGGACCGTAAACCTCAGTCGTAAACTGCCATGTCCATCAGCCAAAACTTTCTGTCTTTGAAATGGTTAAATACGGCCATGGAGGACGGACCGTAAATCAAAATACGGTCCGTATATGGTGGTTTACGACCACTGTTCATCCCGACAAGAATTCATTAAAGATCAGATTTTGTGATTATTAAAAGGGGCTTGGACTTCAATTCATTTCATTATTCATCCATACAACTCAAGAACATTCTAGAACTCTCCAAATACTTCCTCCACAAGAATTCAAAAGGATCAAAGGAACCATTAAGATCAACACCACCAAATTCATGAAAACAAGTGTAAGAACACATCAAAGGATCTTCTAAGTCAAGAAATTCCCAAGAAGGTGGAACTAGGGTTTTGGCTAATTGAAGTATTTCCACTTAAGGATTGTTCAACCATCATCCAAGGTAAGTTTCATGATTATTCCATGTTGTTTGAAGTATTGGAAAGCTTAGACACTTGAAATGTAGAAGAACATAGAAATGGGTCATTTTTGAGTGAGTAGTGACATAAATGAATGATAGTGGAATTAAACAATGAATATTGAAGTGTTGTGAGTACAAATATGTTATAATTGATGTTTATATCATGAAACAAGCATTAAATGCATGAAAACGCAAGGATGAGCTAGAAGTAGAAATAAGGGAAAATTGGAGGAAAATGGTGGATTTTGCCAAAAGTACGTAAATGACGATTGTCGATTATGATATTACGAATAATTGTTACACCTCGGAAAATTTCCCGTTTTTACGCAAGTAAATGAACTAATGATGTGTGCGAGGAGTGCGAGTGTATAATGTTTCATGGGAACTATATGTAAAGGAATGTGGATGATTAGAATGAAAAGTCGAGAAATGAGAAAAATTGAAAGTTGGCAAAACTGCCCAGTGGTCGTATAGTGCAAAATACGGACCGTAAAGTGCAATACGGTCCGTAAACTTGACGTCGTAAACTGGCATGTCCAACTTCAACTTTCTGCCAGCTGAGGAAATGGTGGACGGACCGTAAAGTTATTTACGACCCGTAGTCGGGTCGTGACAAAAGTGGTATCAGAGCAGTTCAGTCCTAGGATGTGTCTACGAGCCGTGTCTAGTAGAGTCTTGGTTATGGGTGTGTTGCGCGCCACACTTATAAACGAGAAGCTGCGGACATTTTAGGAATATATGACCTTCTTTCTTCATAAGAATCGTGCGATAGAGCTATGATGTAAGAAATTCTTGTTCCTAAATCGTGTGTTGTGTATTTCAGAGATGCCTAAAAAAGAAAAAGGCTACAGCAGCCCAAAAGGGCAAGACGGTGGCAGAAAAGTGGGCTGAAAGAGCACCGCCACCGGTAGTAGAGGGAGATAAGTCCCAGAGTGCGGCTCAATCTCAGTCCTCCCAGACAGTGCCTATTATTGAGGAGCACGTGAGAGCCTCAGCCCCAGCTCCAGCTCCTCCACCGAATGCTTCGGGCCATGACTTAAGAGAGGCCATTAATTTGTTGACTCGGTTGGTTGCGGCCCAGAATCAGAGGCCAAGCGCAAGGCAAGGTGACAGGACTGTTAGTGCAAGGGCCCGTGACTTCATTGCTTTGAAACCCCCGGAATTCTTTGGGTCGAAACTGTAGGAGGATCCCCAGGACTTTGTTGATGGTATGCTAAGGACGCTCCGGTTGATACATGCTTCAGACACCGAATCGGTGGAGCTAGCGTCATACAGATTGAAGGATGTCTCAATCCAGTGGTATACGGTTTGGCTGGCTTCGCGGGGAGCCAATGCACCTCCGCCGGTATGGCAAGAGTTTGTCGATGCTTTTCTCCGTCACTACATGCCTCCAGAAGTTCGGCGGGCTAGGGCCGATAAATTCTTAATCTGAGGCAAGGTAGCATGAGTGCTACAGAATATAGTCTCCGCTTCAATTCCTTGGCTAGGTATGCTTCGGCCATGGTAGCGGATATGGGCGATCGGGTGCACCGGTTTGTGAAAGGCCTAGGGCCACACTTGATGGATAAATGTTTGACTGCGTCCCTTCAGGATGGTATGGATATTTCACGCATTCAGGCACATGCTCAGGAATTAGAGGAACACCTACAACAGCGAAGAAATGAACGTGAACAGGATAGGGGCCATAACAAGAGGGCCAGACCTTCGGGTTCGAGGAGCGAGTCCAGGGGCGGACACATACAGCAGTTTCCCAGCCATTCAGGCTATTCTATCACCAGTACACCTCCACAGTTCACGGGGCAGAGATTTGACAGATCTACTCGTTCCGAGCGGAGTCAGGGTTATTCGGGGTCTCAGTTTAGAGGAGATTCAGGCCAGCCAAGGCCACCCATACCACGATGTTCTCACTGTGGAAAGTTGCATTGGGGTCAGTGCCGATCAGGTTCAGACGCTTGCTATTCATGTGGTCGGCCAGGCCATATTATGCGTGATTGCCCCTCAGTACAAGGTAGAGGTAGGACCCAGCCATCAGGGTCGGCAGCCGGAACTTCAGCATCTGTACGCCCTACGGGGCCAGGTTCACATGCGCCAGTCGGCCATGGTAGAGGTAGAGGTAGAGCTCCCAGTACTAGCGGTCCTCAGCACCGTATTTATGCTTTGGCTGGACGCCAAGATCTTGAGTCTTCTCCTGATGTGGTCACAGGTATATTATCGGTATTTTCTCATGATGTATATGCTTTGATTGATCCGGGCTCCACATTATCATATGTTACTCCATATATTGCGGGTCGATTTATAATTGAGCCGGAGTCTATCAAACCTTTTGAGGTGTCTACACCCGTGGGTGAATCGGTAATAGCTAGCCGAGTATATAGAGATGTGTAGTCGTGATATGTGACCACCGTACTATAGCTGACTTGCATGAACTAAAGATGGTAGATTTTGATGTCATTATGGGCATGGATTGGTTGGCTTCTTGCTACGCCAATGTTGATTGTAGAATGAAAATGGTTCGCTTCCAGTTTCCGGGAGAACCAGTCTTAGAATGGAAAGGAAATACGGCGTCACCAAAGGGTAGGTTTATTTCCTATCTAAAGGCAAGGAAGATGATCACGAAAGGGTACATTTATCACCTAGTACGAGTTCGAGACGTAGAAGCTGAGTCGCCGACTCTTCAGTCAGTTCCGGTAGTGAACGAATTTCCGAATGTGTTCCCGGAAGAGCTTCCAGGCCTTCCTCCCCAACGAGAGATTGATTTTGCGATTGATGTGTTGCCAGACACTAAACCCATATCTATTCCTCCCTATAGGATGGAACCCGCAGAGTTGAAAGAGTTGCAGGAGCAATTAAAAGATTTGCTTGAAAAAGTCTTCATTAGGCCTAGTTCATCCCCGTGGGGAGCACCCGTATTGTTCGTTCGGAAGAAGGATGGCTCTTTGAGAATGTGCATTGATTATCGACAATTGAATAAAGTGACAATTAAGAACAAGTATCCCCTCCCGAGGATTGATGATTTATTTGATCAATTGCAAGGTGCCAAATGGTTTTCAAAGATTGATTTGAGGTCCGGGTATCACCAAGTAAGAGTTAGGGAGAAAGATATCCCTAAGACAGCTTTCAGAACAAGATATGGCCATTTCGAGTGCTGAGTAATATCGTTTGGGCTAACTAATGCACCGGCAGTGTTTATGGACTTAATGAACAATGTATTCAGGCCTTTTCTTGATTTATTCGTGATTGTATTCATCGATGATATCCTAGTGTATTCTAGATCCGAGGCAGAACATGCGGATCACTTGCGTGTTGTCCTTGGAGTTCTTTGAACTCGAGAGTTATTCGCGAAGTTTTCCAAATGCGAGTTTTGGTTGAACTCAGTGGCATTTCTGGGCCACATTGTTGCAGCTGACGGTATTCAAGTGGATAGCCAAAAGATTGAGGCCGTGAAGACCTGGCCAAGGCCCACGACCCCTACGGAGGTTCGTAGCTTTTTGGGCTTAGCCGGTTATTACAGAAGATTTGTTGAGGGTTTCTCTTCTATTTCTGCACCGCTCACCAAGTTGACTCAGAAGTCAACTAAGTTTCAATGGACAGATACTTGCGAGCGTAGTTTCCAAGAGTTGAAAGACCGACTGACTTCAGCCCCAGTCTTGACACTTCCAGAGGGATTGGAAGGATATGTTATTTATTATGATGCTTCAGGCGTCGGGCTAGGATGTGTATTGATGCAAAATGGTAAGGTGATTGTGTATGCTTCAAGACAATTACGGAAACATGAGCAGAATTATCCTACCCATGACTTAGAATTGGCCGTGGTGGTCCATTCTTTAAAGATATGGAGACATTACTTATATGGTGTCCACGTGGATATTTATACAGATCATAAGAGTCTCCAGTACATCTTCAAGCAGAAAGAGTTGAATTTGCGGCAATGACGATGGCTAGAGTTGCTAAAAGACTATGATGTTGAAATCCTATACCACCCCGGAAAGGCAAATGTTGTGGCTGATGCTCTTAGCCGTAGGTCGATGGGAAGTCTAAGTGAGGTATGACGAGAAAAGAAAGAGGTGGCCCGTGATCTTCAGCAGTTAGCTAGCCTAGGAGTCCGAGTGGTGGACTCAGGTAGCAGCGGAGCTACTATTCAGAATTCAGCAGATTCATCGTTAGTAGCGGAAGTAAAAGAGCGACAATATGAGGATCCTATGCTAATGCAGTATAGAGATACACTCCCTCAGAAGGAGGAGTCATCATTTGACTTTTCGGAAGACGGAGTTCTCCGATGTCAAGGCAGGTTATGTGTTCCCGATGTGGCAGGTCTACGCCATCAGATTTTCAGAGAAGCTCATTGTCCCCGTTACTCCGTTCACCCCGGAGCGACGAAAATGTATCATGATCTTAAGGCTATATACTGGTGGAATGGGATGAAGAAAGACATAGCAGAATTCGTAGCTCAGTGTCCTAATTGCCAACAAGTGAAGATAGAACACCAAAAGCCGGGTGGCTTATTACAAGCTATAGAAATCCCAACTTGGAAGTGGGAAGTGATTAATATGGATTTTATTACAGGGTTACCCCGTTCTCGACGTAAATATGATTCTATATGGGTGATCGTGGATAGGCTCACAAAGTTAGCGCATTTCTCACCGGTCAGAATGACCTATGTGGCAGAAGATTATGCCAAGCTTTATCTTAAAGAGATAGTGAGACTCCATGGCGTTCCGGTATCTATTATCTCCGATAGAGGAACTCAGTTTACAGCCAAGTTTTGGGGTCTTTCCAAGAAGGTTTAGGGACCCGAGTGCGCCTAAGCACAGCGTTTCACCCACAGACCGATGGGCAAGCTGAACGTACTATTCAGACTCTTGAAGATATGTTACGGGCATGTATGATAGATTTTGGAGGAAATTGGGATGACCATTTGCCACTCATTGAGTTTGGTTACAATAACAGTTACCATTCTAGCATTCAAATGGCACCGTATGAAACTCTATATGGGCGAAAGTGTAGGTCCCCAATTGGGTGGTTTGAAACCGGAGAAGCTAAGTTGATAGGGCCAGACTTGGTCCAGCAAGCAATAGAGAAAGTTAAGCTCATACAAGATCGGTTGCTAGCGGCTCAAAGTCGTTAGATGTCCTATGCGGATAATCGTCGAAGAGACTTAGAGTTCGAAGTGAAAGATTGGGTATTCTTGAAAGTGTCGTCGATGAAGGGCGTGATGAGATTTGGAAAAAAGGGGAAGCTCAGTCCCCGGTATATTGGGCCATACGAAATTGTGCGCAAAATAGGCAAGGTGGCCTATGAGCTAGATCTACCTCCAGATTTGGAGTCAGTCCATCCAGTATTTCATGTCTCGATGCTTCGGAAGTGTGTTGGAGATCCTACGAGGATCGTCCCAGTGAATGATATTCAAGTGACAGAAAAGTTAAGTTATGATGAAATACCCATTGCAATATTAGATAGGCAAGTACGGAGGCTTAGAAACTAAGAAGTGGCCTCAATTAAAGTTCTGTGGAGAAATAACAATCGAGAGGAAATGACATGGGAAGCAGAAGAGAATATGTGATCCAGATACCAACATTTATTTCAGCCCTTGGAAGAAGTCCAAGATGAGACGTCAAAATCATAAGGTATGCATGTTTTCCTTTTATACATTCAAGTCGTGTGTGGCCAAATTTCTAGTGGTGTTGTATTATTGCCCTGTGAGGCATTGTTATTGTGGGTTGTTGTGACAGGGTGGTAGTGCCACATTACAGAGGAAACTCTGGCGAAATTTTTATAGAATTCCCCAAGCGTTTAACATTCGAGGACGAATGTTCCTAAGGGGGGTAGAATGTTACACCTCGGAAAATTTCCCGTTGGTACGCAAGTAAATGAACTAATGATGTGTGCGAGGTGTGCGAGTGTATAATGTTTCATGGGAAATGTATGTAAAGGGATGTGGATGATTAGAATGAAAAGTCGAGAAATGAGAAAAATTGAAAGTTGGCAAAACTGCCCAGTGGTCGTATAGTGCAAAATACGGACCGTAAAGTGCAATACGGTCCGTAAACTTGACGTCGTAAACTGGCATGTCCAACTTCAACTTTCTGCCAGCTGAGGAAATGGCTAAAATACGACCTGGTGGACGGACCGTAAAGTGATTTACGGCCCGTAAACCATGGTCATAAATCACCATGCATGCAGGCCAAAGTTTCTGGTTGTGCTTATGCTTAAAAATGACCACGAGCGACGGTCCGTAAACTGAAATACGGACCGTAAACCTCCATGGACAACCACAGTTCACCCAGCACAGATTTTTCAATTCATTAAATATGAGGATCAAGACTTGTCTTATTTCATTTCCACATTACACCACTTCTCTCTAGAACTTCTCTCTACATTTATTTTATGAGTTTTCAAGGATTATAAGTCATCCATAACATTAAGACAAGTAAATCAAGGATAAGGGAATCATCAAGGATCATCCAAATCAAGAAATCCAAATGGAGAAAAACTAGGGTTTTGCTCAAAGAAGAGTATTATCAACCAAAGCTTGGTCCTACAACTTCTAAGGTAAGATTCATGATTTTTACAAGATGTGTAAGGTATTGGAGAATTAAAATACATGGATTGTAGAAAATGTGGTCAACTAGGTCATGAATGATGAATAGTGACATTTTGAGAAATAGTTTGAATTGAGTTATGAATGTTGTTGTGTTGTGATATGAATGTGTTATAAATGGTATTAAGATCATGAACTAAACACTTTAGACGAATGGACGAAGTTGGGTGTTATGACCATGAATGTGGGTGAATTAGAGGCAAATTGAGGAATCTAGATAATGTGGATAATGTGAATGACTAATGGTCATTGTTATGATATTAATGAAGGTATAAACGCTAGCATTGGAAGGGAACGTGCAAGTGTAAAATAGTTAGACGGAAAGGTATGTAAGGCTAACCCTTCTTTCATAAGGCATGGTTCTTGGCCAAATTCCTAAATTCCTCTATATTAGTATGTTGTCTCCACATGGTTGGCATTCCGAGCTCATAAGCTCACGACCCTTGATATGTACTATGATTATACTATGTTCCTCGCTTGACGAGTAAGTCCATAATGTAGATTTAACGATAGTGATGAGGATAGAAATGATGATGAGAGTAAAATGAGATTAAAGATGCTTACGAGCTATGATATATGTATATGTGCCTATGAAGGGCTATAATGATACCCCGAGCTTATAACGCCGGGTAGGATATATGTGTATATGATGATGTATAAAGTATTTATACGATTACGTAACGCGCGCACACCTCTGCAGAGGGTACGGATAACCCTGATGCCTTGGTAGGGCCAGGTATGTATGACCTTAAGCCTTGGTTGGCCAAGTAAGTATAAGACACCGATCCCATGAGGTCGGGTATGCTATGTAAATGCTATGTATATGAAATGACTATGTATATAATATGAATATGAATGTGAAAAGACTATGTATAGGAATACGAATAAGGACATGTATACGAATATGAGCACAAGTATGGTACGAGTATTATTATTGGATACGAACGACGGTGTATGCAAGTAAGCGACATGATGATGATATTACGGTCTCCCCTCCTATGCTATCTTCATATGATATCTATTATGCTTCTATATTGATGTTGATCATGCTTTACATACTCAGTACATTCTTCGTACTGACGTCCTTTTGTTTGTGGATGCTGCGTTATGCCCGCAGGTGCGCAGGGAGACAGATTTGATCCTTAGCTGTTTATTCGGAGATTTCATAGAGAGCTCCATTTCCTTCGGAGCCATATCTTTTGGGTACTCAATATTTTGTGTATATAATTATGGGCATAGCGGGGTCCTGTCCCGCTAATGTGATATGTTATACTCTTAGAGGCTCGTAGACATGTGTGTGTGTGGGTAGATGTGTTTGGCCTTGTCGGCCTATGTTTTGTATATCATTTTGTCGGCCACGTTGGCCCATGTATATTGAGGTGGCATGAATGCCTATGATGATATAAATGTGTGGTTGTCCATATGGGACTAGTTGACGAATGAATGGAAATGCATGTATGATTATGTGAATCACCTAGATGTAAGTATAAGATTAAGCTAAGAGGGTGCTCGGGTGGGTTAGCACCGGGTGCTCGTCGCGGCCCCGAGTCGGGTCGTGACAATAATACTATGAATATTGGGAGTTGATATAGAACGTGGGAAAAGTGGTATGAGCGAAGGAAGCGTCGTCTGACTTTTCCTAGAATTACCGACGCATTCTTATAGTCAGTTACTAATGTTGATACCAATTCTTTTATGAAGGTAACGACGTGATATCGACGGAGAACAAGTGAGCGATATCTTAGCTAAACGACCAAGGTATGTGAGGCTAGTCCTTCTTTCTAATGGCATGAATCTTTTAGCTTGAATCCCTACTCCTTTCATGAATTCTTACATTCTAAGAAGTTAAATGCTTATACCTATGAATGTCTATATGAGTTAAGTTATACGATATGATGACACTAGAATGATGATGATGTTATTCCTTGCCTACACTCACCTTATGTACTAGTCCTTTCAAGGTGAGGCAGAATGTCCATGATGGTTCCATAATGTAATAGGGGGATCACGACCTTACGTCACCCCGGTAGAGTAAAATTGACCATGAGTCATATATATACGCATTATGATAAGATAAGTATTTTATGATAAGCATATTACTATGAGTATTTACGTTAAGCATGTCATGATTGCATTCACACCGGGCCTAGTTGGCCGGGCAGACACCGCTTCGGCGGGCGGCGATACGGATACACCACGACCTACGGGCGTGGGCAGACACCACTAGTGGGCGGCGTGAGATGGTACTATCACGACCCAACCCCGTAGGCCGTGACTAGTGCCCGATCTGGGCACCCGAACGCATCTACCAAATGCTATCTCAAATTGTATCAAACGCATTCTAGTATAAAGCAGAAGCCGACAAGGCTTTATTTCCAATTTAGATAATTTCCAGAAAACAATTCGGCAGAGTTTCCTTTGTTTTACGGACTATCCCACATACCCTGCACGCAGAAAATACCAACAAAGGCCACACAGGGCCAACAGAGTAACATCTAAATATATGCGGACCGGCCGCCGCGGCGAATGGGATCGCCCAAACACAACATATACACACAGTTGTAGAGAAAGATCCCAACCCACAAACATGTCCACAGACCTCTAAACAGACCGACAGAATCATATGACGGGACAGGGCCCCGCCGTACCCATGAACGAGAATATACATATATAGAAGTGACAGACTATACCAAAAGATGGCTCTGAATAAAAGAGCGCTCCAAAAATAGCAGAATGAGATCCTAAGCGGACGGATCAGCAAACCTGTCGTCGGTACCTGCGCGGCATGAAAACGCGGCCCCCGAGAAAAGGGGGTCAGTACGAAATATGTACTGAATATGTAAAGCCTGAGTTGCGGAAACAAAATCATAACTGGTATAGAACGTACAGAAAGTAAACAGAAAATACAAGGTATCAGATATATATATTTTCAAAACATGCGGAGTGTGTACAGAAACATATGTCATATCAAATCCGGCCCCTGCCAAAGGACTCGGCAGACAAATCGTGGCCACCCTCCCGACGCTGGTCCCACAACACAGAAGAATCAGAATAGGGGCATAACCCCGTAACATAATATGTCATATCAGATGACCATAGTAAATCATATCAGAACAAACGTACATGGCACAACATACTCCACAAACCCATGTACACGTATACCTGCCCCCTCACATCGAGGCACGGCGAACAATGCAGGGGATTACGCTTGACAACATATCCTGGCCCAGGCTCAGTGTGGGAAACATTGGGGCATCCACGAATAGAGTAGTGAGAAACTAAATGCAGTTAAAATATCATAAATATTTTTAGAGACTCGATGAGGCATATTAATGACAAACAAATCCAATGAAGTCGGACGGGATCATAATAAAAGCATTTCGGACATCATAATAAATTACAGAAGCATAACCTTCCTGAAGTCGTTCCGAGTGTCAAAATAATTTATCAGACTTAATAGAATATGTAAAACCATATTCGTTAGGTAATTAAAAGGGTAGTCGAAACGTTTCTTTCAAAAATCGTTCGAAAGGAGACTTTAGTAAATTAAGGGCAAAACCGGGAATAGCGGACCCACCTCGGAACAAGCAAGGCGGTGGGCTCAAATTACGCCCTTTAAGCTTATGGGGTCACCTATAAAGGTTCTACGGACATTCTATAGCTTTTCAAGGAGTTTAGAGAAAGTTTGCATAATTTCAGGAAAAGCATATCAAAATGGTTCAATTCTACTGAAGGAAAAACTGAGATTTTCTCTTGCGGATTCTGATGGCCAAGAAGGTCTTTTGAGGCCCGAATCCGATCCTAAAACACTTAGACATGCCAAAAGAAAGATCGGGGTAGCTTTAAATACCCTTTGAGCTTTTTAAGCCTATCCAAGCTCACTCTCCGTTTCGTCGAAAATCTGCAAATGGTCACATTTACCAATTGTAAGTTATAGATGCTACAAATTCAATTCAACTCTTATTTGTCTACCGAAATTTTGGCAGCACTTCCCCTATACATATAGCACCCCCGAGAATTCAACTCGGCCAAATCAATCAACAACAACCCAACAACAACACCCACAATCAATACAAAACACAATATGACATAACTAGTTCTACTTGCCGACATAATGCCATAACCTTCACTTTAACCTTAACTTTCAAACTAAGCTCAACGATTTCACATTCATTATCAATCTAGATTACCACAACATAGTTTAAAAGCATTTCATAGCGTTTCCACAAAATATTCATATGATATACATAATATACAAACTTTCCGCTAAAGTCATAACTCGTCCGAAACTTCTAATCTTTAACAAACATATTCATAATATGTTTCTAGCTTCCAACTTCATCAATGATCATCACTATTAGCAACCAAACAACTTCATTTCTTTAATGTCGGAAAATCATACTAAAACGACATAAGTGTTTGCATTCCAATTCGATTCAAACTTATATCATTCTAACTTCATTTACATTAGAAGAATCTCAATAACACAACTAACATACTAAACAAACTTAATCCATTCCATTCCATACAAACCTATACCACACGGCCAAGTATCAACTCACCCACTTCAACTCAATTCATTTCACTTTCACTTCCGATATACATTTCACCACAATCACAACTAGGATATAACATAAATTCAACACATTATTGATATATAAGGCACATATGCACACGGCTAAACACCATATTCCAAACCCACATCACAAACTTCCATTTCTTCATACAATCAACACATTTCTACATACTACATCACAAACAAAGCTTCATAACACAATAAAAAGGTAGAAATTCTTACCTTTTCCTCAAGTCTTCTTCACTTGGAAATATGATCACTTTGGTGATTCTAATGCTCCCCACTCCAATCCAACTATACCAAGTTACAAAGGAACCTTGACTTAGTAGGAATTTAACAAGAAATGAATTTTTAGAACAAGATTTTTGATACCCAATTTTTCTCCACAAACCCGAGACCTCTTCTTTCTCTCCTCTTCTATTTTTTTTGTTCTTGTTTGTTCTAGTTGATCCTTATCATTAGTCTTCAATTATATAAGTATTGAAGTGCTTGGTCACATGACCAAGCACATGACCACTAATTGGGTTTGGGCCAAGGCCATCATGGCCGGCCACCCTTAACTCTTTGGGCCTCATTTTCAATTCAATTTTTGAGCCCAATAACTTATGGATCGTATTTTGTAATTCCCGAAACTAATTTCCAAAATTCCAAAATTACCCTTAGCCTTGTTCGACACTTCCACATTAATATCCTTTCATACACAACTCCTATGTCAAATAAAATTAATTATAACCTTATTTCTTAGAAATCAACATTATTTCCAATTTTTCCAAAGGTGCGAAAACACGGGATATAACATCCTCCCCCCCTTTAGAACATTCGTCCTCGAATGTTAAATTAATCTTATAGGGTTTGTAAATACTTTGGGGGAAGTTTCTGTTTATAGACAGCACATATGACGCACATTCATTATTGAAACAGAATTAAGTAAGGCTTCTGGATTACCTGTGGCCGTAGGGAACAGATGGGGATATTTCTTCTTCATTTCCTCTTCGGCCTCCCAGGTCATTTCCTCCCTATTATTGTTCCGCCACAGCACCTTAACAGAGGCTACATCTTTGTTCCGGAGCTTTCTTACCTGGTGGTCCAAGATGGCTACGGGCTGCTCCTCGTAAGATAATTGCTCCGTCACCTGAATATCATCTGCCGGAAATATTCTGGAGGGATCACCAATGCATTTGCGGAGCATAGAGACATGGAATACCGGATGTACCGCTTCCAAATCAGATGGCAAATTTAACTCATAGGTGACATTCCCAATTTTCCGCACAATCAAATAAGGCCCAATATAACGCGGACTAAGTTTCCCCTTTCTGCCGAACCGCATCACGCCTTTCATAGGCGATACCTTCAGAAATACCCAATCACCAACCTGGAATTCCAAAGGACGACGCCGTTTATCAGCGTATGATTTCTGTCGACTCTGGGCTGCCAATAGTCGCTCCCGGATCATATCTGGGGCGATTAATTCTGTCTCACCATATCAACTGCCTGCTGGATCATATCTGGGCCGATTAATTCTGTCTCGCCAATATCAAACCAGCCAATAGGTGACCTGCATTTTCTACCATATAAAGCCTCGTACAGAGCCATCTGGATGCTGGAATGGTAGCTGTTATTATAAGAAAATTCAATCAATGGCAAGTGATCCTCCCAGCTACCTCTGAAATCAATAACGCAGGCCCGCAACATATATTCAAGCGTCTGGATAGTGCGCTCGGCCTGTCCGTCACTCTAAGGATGGAAAGCTGTGCTCAGGCTCAGCTGAGTCCCTAATCCTTCCTGAAAAGATCTCTAGAAGTTCGCTGTGAACTGAGCACCTCTGTCAGTGATAATAGATATAGGAACTCCATGAAGCTTCACTATTTCTTTAATATAAAGCCTGGCATAATCCTCGGCGGAATAAGTAGTTCTGACGGGGAGAAAATGGGCTGATTTTGTCAGCCTATCAACAATAACCCAGATGGAATCATACTTACGTGGAGTGCGGGGCAACCCTGTAATGAAGTCCATATTATTGATCTCCCACTTCCACGTCGGAATTTCCATTTCCTGCAACAGTCCACCCGGTTTCTGATGTTCAATTTTGACCTGTTGACAATTGGGACACTGGGCGACTAATTCTACGATATCCCGTTTCATGCCATCCCACCAGTATAGGCATCAGAGATCATGGTACATCTTCGTAGACCCAGGATGGACCGAATAGCGAGCATAATGTGCCTCGCTCATAACCTGCTGCCGAAGACCTGCAATATCAGGTACACACAACCTGCCCCTGAATAATAAAGTCCCGTCCGGAGTGAACTCGAACGGAGTCTTCTCCTTATCATAGGCTATGTCTCTGTACTGTGCCAAAACAGGATCTTCATATTGATACCGTTTGATATCTTCCTTAATAGATGATTCAGAAACCTCTCGGACAGAAATCCGTGTACCTCCAGAATCGGCCAGACGAACTCCAAGATTAGCCAACTGATGAATGTCACGTACTATCTCTCTCCTGTCTGGCTGTAAATCGACCAAGCTGCCCATATATTTCCGGCTAAGCGCATCTGCAACAACATTAGCCTTGCCCGAATGATACAGAATATCCACATCATAGTCTTTCAGGAGCTCCAGCCACCTCCGCTGCCGCAAATTAAGCTCTTTCTGTCTGAAAGTATACTGGAGACTCTTATGATCTGTATAGATATCAACATGAACGCCATATAAATAATGTCTCCATATCTTCAGGCCATGGATCACTGCTGCAAGCTCCAGATCGTGAGTAGGGTAATTCTTTTCATGCTTTTTCAATTGCCGAGAAGCATAAGCTATAACTCTGCCGTACTGCATCAATACACAGCCCAATCCCACGCCAGAAGCGTCACAATAAATAATATATCCATCGGGTCCCTCTGGAAGAGTCAGAACTGGGGCTGTGGTCAGCTTCTCTTTCAGCAACTGGAAGCTTCGTTCACAAGCATCAGTCCACTGGAACTTGGCTCCCTTCTGAGTTAGCCTTGTCAAAGGCGCTGAAATCGAAGCAAACTTTTCCACAAATCTTCTGTAATAGCCTGCTAACCCCAGGAAACTACGTACCTCTGTGGGCGTCGTGGGTCTGGGCCAATTTTTCACGGCATCAATCTTCTGTGTATCCACCCGGACACCATCAGCTGCAATAATATGCCCCAGGAATGCCACTGAAGCCAGCCAGAATTCACATTTAGAAAATTTTGCATATAATTTCTGATGCCGAAGTACCCCTAATACCGCTCGCAGATGATCTGCGTGCTCTACCTCGGACCGAGAATAGACCAGAATGTCATCGATAAATACAATTACGAACATATCCAAGAATGGCCTGAATACCCGGTTCATTAGATCCATGAATACCGCAGGAGCATTAGTCAGCCCAAAAGACATAACTCTGAATTCATAATGCCCATATCTGGTCCGGAATGCTGTCTTAGGAATATTGGCCTCCCGTACCCGTACCTGATGATAGCCAGACCGAAGATCTATCTTCGAAAAATACTTGGCGCCTTGCAACTGATCAAACAAATCGTCAATTCTGGGGAGGGGGTATTTATTCTTTATGGTTACCTTATTCAGCTGTCGATAATCAATACACATACGCAACGACCCGTCTTTCTTATGCACAAATAATACCGGGGCTCCCCAAGGCGAAGTGCTGGGTCTAATGAAGCCTTTTTCTAACAGATCCTTCAACTGCTCTTTCAGTTCTTTCAATTCTGCCGGTGCCATTCTGTACGGGGGAATAGTTATCGGCTGAGTATCTGGAAGCAAATCAATAGTAAAATCTATCTCCCGCTCTGGAGGAAGGCCTGGAAGCTCTTCTGGGAACACATCTGGAAGTTCATTAACCACGGGAACTAACTGAAGAGTCGGCGTTTCTGCTGTCAAGTCTTGTACCTGAACCAGATGATAAAAATAACCCTTTCTGATCATTTTCTTTGCCTTAAGGTATGAAATAAACTTACCTTTCGGCGATGTTGTATTACCGGCCCATTCTATAACTGGCTCCCCAGGAAACTGGAAACGAACTACCTTATTTTGGCAGTCAACATTAGCATAACAGGAGGCTAGCCAGTCCATTCCCATAATAACATCGAACTCGACCGTATCTAACTCCACCAGATCTGCCTTAGTGTCACGGCCACATACAATTACAGAACAGTTCTTATATACCTGTTTTGCTACAATAAAGTCCCCAATCGGTGTGGCTACCTCAAACGGCTCTATAGGTTCAGATGTTATACCAATTTTACAAGCAACCAGAGGCGTAATATATGACAAAGTCGAACCTGGATCAATCAATGCATACACAGACCGAGAGAAAACCAATAATGTACCTGTAACGACATTAGGCGATGCCTCCTGATCCTGGCGGCTGGACAGAGCATAGATGCGGTTCGAAGGACCGCTAGTACTAGAAGCCCCACCACGGCCTCTGCCGCGACCCGCTGGTGCTGAAGTATCCGGCCCCGTAGGGCGCATAGCCACCGATGAAGATGAAGACCCGGCGGCTGATCCGGTAGGCTGCGCTGCACCACCCGAACTACCCTTATACGGGCAATCTCTCACAGAATGGCCCTGACGGCCACAAGAAAAACATGCACCGGTGGCTCTGTAGCACTCCCCAGGATAGTATCTGCCACAGTAAGAACACTGAGGCCTAGGTGGCCTCGTCTGACCAGAACCCCTGTCTGTCCGCGAACCTGAAGCCCTGGAGCTCTGACCTGCTCCTGAATAACATGGGCTATCAAATCTGCGACCTGTAGGCTATGGAGGTGCGCTCTGTGCCGGCTGGGATAGATGTATGCTAGGCTGCTGCGGCTGCTGAGGCTGCCTGCCCCGAGAATCTCCAGAATACCCAGATGATCTGGCCCTCTTGGGCTGTCTCCGATCCTGGCTCCTATCAGGCTGACGCTCCCTATGCCGGTCCTCCATGCCCTGGGCGTGGGCCTGAATCCGGGCAATATCCATGCCGGGCTGAGCAGCCAATACCAAACAGCTGTCGACAAAATAACGGTCCAGCCCCATAATATACCTGTGCATCCTGTCAGCCATAGTAGCTACCACAGCAGGTGCGTATTGGGCCAATGAGTCGAACTCCATACTGTACTCTCGAACACTGCGACCCCTCTGTCTCAGCAATAAGAATCTGTCAGCCTTGGCCCGCCGTAACTCCGGAGGCAGAAAATGGCTAAGAAAAGCCTGAGAAAAATCATCCCAAACTGCTGGGGGAGCGCCGTCGCCTCTGGATAACTCCCATGACTCGTACCAATTTGCCGCTATATCATACAACCGATAAGAAGCCAATGTGACTGACTCTGTCGCGGAAGCATTAATAAACTGTAAGGTGCGCCGTATCTTCCTGATGAACTCCTCGGGATCCTCCTCGAGCTTTGTCCCGAAGAACTCTGGAGGGCCACAAGTCAAGAACTCACGGGCTCTCGAACTGTCACGCCTGTAAGCCTGGTCACCTCCCAGTCCGTGCCCCTGAACCTGTCCTGCCACAAGTCTAGTCAATAGCTGGACTGCCTCTCTCATAGTCTGATCCTCAGTCCCTGGCCGTGGAGCTGGAGGCTCAGGTACTGGAATCTCGGGAGCTGGCGGTGGAGCCGCCCCTCGACCTGCAGCTGCTGCTGCTCCAATATCCTCTACGTATGGCGGTGTGGAAGAGCCCTCTGCCGGGGGCAAAATATCAGGAGCAATATGAGCATGGGCCCTGGTAACCCTCTGGGCCCGACTAGTCTCTCCCACAGCTGCTGCCTTGGCCTTTTGGGCCGCTGTCGCCTTTTTTGGAGGCATAACTGCAAATGTAACAATTCGTTAGGGAGGAATCATCCTGATAACACAGCTCTATCGCACGATCTAAGACAGAAAGAAGGGTAGTATCCTAAATGCCCTGTAGCCTCCCGTTTATAGGTGTGGTGCACAACACACCGATAAACAAGACTCTACTAGACACGGTCTGTAGACATTCCGAGGACGAACCGCTCTGATACGACTTTTGTCACGACCCAACCCCGTAGGCCGAGACTAGTGCCCGATCTGGGCACCCGAACGCATCTACCAAATGCTATCTCAAATTGTATCAAACGTATTCTAGTATAAAGTAGAAGCCGACAAGGCTTTATTTCCAATTTAGATAATTTCCAGAAAAACATTCGGCAGAGTTTCCTTTGTTTTACGGACTATCCCACATACCCTGCACGCAGAAAATACCAACAAAGGCCATACAGGGCCAAAAGAGTAACATCTAAATATATGCGGACCGGCCGCCGCGGTGAATGGGATCGCCCAAACACAACATATACACACAGTTGTACAGAAAGATCCCAACCCACAAACATGTCCATAGACCTCTAAACAGACCGACAGAATCATATGACGGGACAGGGCCCCGCCGTACCCATGAACGAGAATATACATATATAGAAGTGACAGACTATACCAAAAGATGGCTCTGAATAAAAGAGCGCTCCAAAAATAGCAGAATGAGATCCTAAGCGGACGGATCAGCAAACCTGTCGTCGGTACCTGCGCGGCATGAAAACGCGGCCCCCGAGGAAAGGGGGTCAGTACGAAATATTTACTGAATATGTAAAGCCTGAGTTGCGGAAACAAAATCATAACTGGTATAGAACGTACAGAAAGTAAACAGAAAATACAAGGTATCAGATATATATATTTTCAAAACATGCGGAGTGTGTACAGAAACATATGTCATATCAAATCCGGCCCCTGCCAAGGGACTCGGCAGAGAGAACATGGCCACCCTCCCGACGCTGGTGCCACAACACAGAAGAATCAGAATAGGGGCATAACCCCGTAACATAATATGTCATATCAGATGGCCATAGTAAATCATATCAGAACAAACGTACATGGCACAGCATACTACACAAACCGATGTACGCGTATACCTGCCCCCTCACATCGAGGCACGGCGAACAATGCAGGGGATTACGCTTGACAACATATCCTGGCCCGGGCTCAGTGTGGGAAACATTGGGGCATCCACGAATAGAGTAGTGAGAAACTAAATGCAGTTAAAATATCATAAATATGTTTAGAGACTCGATGAGGCATATTAATGACAAACAAATCCAATGAAGTCGGACGGGATCATAATAAAAGCATTTCGGACATCATAATAAATTACTGAAGCATAACCTTCCTGAAGTCGTTCCGAGTGTCAAAATAATTTATCAGACTTAATAGAATATTTAAAACCATATTCGTTAGGTAATTAAAAGGGTAGTCGAAACGTTTCTTTCAAAAATCGTTCGAAAAGGAGACTTTAGTACATTAAGGGTAAAACCGGGAATAGCGGACCCACCTCGGAACAAGCAAGGCGGTGGGCTCAAATTACGCCCTTTAAGCTTATGGGGTCACCTATAAAGGTTCTACGGACATTCTATAGCTTTTCAAGGAGTTTAGAGAAAGTTTGCATAATTTCAGGAAAAGCATATCAAAATGGTTCAATTCTACTGAAGGAAAAACTGAGATTTTCTCTTGCGGATTCCGATGGCCAAGAAGGTCTTTTGAGGCCCGAATCCGATCCTAAAACACTTAGACATTGTTATATCCTGCATTTTCGAACGTCGAATTATTTGTAAGCTGAGGTGGGGCCCACACATCAATATTTTTTTTGGGACATGTGAAAAGTTATATGAATCGTATATGTAAAGTTAAACACAACCCGTGAAGGGCCCTGGGGCCAAATCAAAGTGGAAGCCCTCCAAACGAATATTTTTAAGAAAACGTTTTCGGATGACCTGACTTGGAGGGGCAAACACGGCATTATAATTTTAGAATTTGGGAAAATTCCCAGAGATAAAAGTTGTAGATAATTGAAATATCTTTCCAACGGTAGGTCGTGGGCTCCCAGGCGACGTCGGTACAAGGAGATATGGACATTTTAAGGTGGAAAGGTCAAGCTGGGCAGTGAAATGAGCACAACCCGATTCCAATCCGGGTCAGGCCCATTTCCTTATTATTTAAGGGAGTTTTCAGCCTCCTCCTCCACATTTCAGATCAGAAAAGATCCAGAAAATTCCATTAGAGAGAGAGAGAAAACTTCAAGGCTAAGAAGGTCATTTTGATCAAAATCCGAGCTCCGAATCCCGAAGCTCATGAAGAGAAAAACGTTGTACGTTGCGTTGCCTTCAATTTGAGATAAATATTGGTCTTGGGGGATGAAATTTTCGTGGTGGATCTTCTGATAAGGTATTTATAAAATTCCTTTTATGTTATTAAAGTGTTTATTTAGAGTTTTAACGAATTAGAACGGAGAAAACAACATTATAAGCTCGTTTGTTGTTTTGTTGAAATTTATGGGTGAGGGGCTGTTTTAATTGAAATTGATGGACTGATTTGAATTAATATTTTGGTTGTTTTAATCATGGATTATGTGAGGAGAGTGAAGGAACTTAATGGTTATTAAGTTGTTGTAGGAAAACATACAGCTTTGTTATGGTTTATGTAAAAATGGAAATGAAAGTATCAAGAGGAAAATTATGATTATTGTGGATGAATTTGGAAGATGGAAATGTATAATGAACTTGTATGTTGAAGGTTAGGAAAAATTGGAAAAGTAGTGGCTTAATGGAAAGTTTGAATGTTCGCATACCTTATAAATATTGGGTGAAAATGGTATGGATGCTTCCGATGTATGTTGTAATGAATTTGGTGGGTGATGAATATCAAAATAACAAGTTTGGTTCGGAAATGTAAGTTTGAAACGAAAGATGTGTCGTTATGCCGAAACGATGGCTAGTGATGCCATAGTGTGTGTTTTAATGTCTGTTGTTGTTTTTGCTGTTGTTCTGGGTTGTTGTGTAGTGAATTGAGTCGAGCTAAGTCTCGGGGATGTCTTATATACAGAGGAAATGCTGCCGAAATTTCGGTAGGCAAACATGTGTTAAGTTGGATTATTGAAAAGTTTGAAACTAACAAATGGTAAACTTGACCATTTCTAGATTTTGGACGAGATTGGGATCGACGCCAAGCAAGCGTAAGGCGCTATCGAGGTATGTGAAGCATTTTCCTTTGTTCCTAGGCATGTTCTGGATGTGATAGGCTCGGCCGCGAGCCTTAAGTACGACTCCGTTCCCCGGAATTCGAGACGGAAAACCGCTCCAATTCCTTCAATTCAATTGAAGCTATTTTCTTACAAATTGCCTTTAAAGTGAATTTTTGTACAAAACTCCCCTAAACGGAGTCGGAACACTTCCAAACGATTATGGATGACCTCATAAGGTCTATTAGCGATAATTTACATATGTTGCCTCGAGTTGGTCTGAGGCGGGCCCGCAAGGCCCGATATCTTCTGTAATACTTTAAATACTTCCGTTTTGTCCGATTTTCTCATAAACCATCTGAACTATTATTTTGATTATGATACAACTATTTTTATGAAATTCTTATAAAATAACTTCTGAACATCTGAGAATCCGATTCTGATAATAATCTGTCGTGCCTTCCCAAGTAGGATATAGGCGCGTACTATGCATACTATCCGTATACTCTGATTTTGGCTCGCCGTTTGGCACCCTTTAGTCTGATTGAGTCTGTATGTATGTGGTTTCCCATGGATCTATTCGTGGCTGTCTCAATGCATTCCTTCACTGCGTCCCGGGCCAGGTTCTGTTATCGTGCATATTTCTATGCATTGTTCACCGCGTCCCTCGGCGTACGGGCCGGGATCTGTATGTCCGTATGATACTATGATCTGTGTATGGGGATGGCGGCCAGGATGGCATATGATCTAATCTGATTCTGTCTGTCCACCGCGTCCCGTACTAAGAGGGCCGGGTTCTGTTTACCGCGCCCCCAGACAGGGCCGGGATCTGTATGTCTGTATGCATGTGCCATCAGTATGTATATAAGCACATGCCTCTGTATGATTCTGTATGATTCAGTATGATTCTGCACTACTCTGCATGCATAATTCTGTCAGGTATACTTCTGTCTGTCCGTCTGAACTACGACTATGTCTGTATGTCCGTATGGATTCTGATTCTGTATGTCCGTATGGATTCCGATTCTGTATGTCCGTATGGATTCTGATTCTGTCTGTCTGGACCATGATTATGTCCGTCTGTCGGGACTATGACTCTGTCTGTCCGGCTTATGAGCCAGTCTAGTATATTTATGCGCTTCCGGTCCAGATCATGATTATGTTTGATATATTTCTGCTTTACATACTCGGTACATTTTTGTACTGACCCCCGGTTCTTCGGGGGCTGCGTTACATGCCCGCAGGTACAGGCGCACTCGGTGACACGCCGCCAGTCTAGGGCACAGGTTCTGCTATCTTGAAGAGCTCCTTTTGATTCGGAGCATGTACTTTGGTATATATATCTTTTGTTTTCCGTATGTTCTGTATGTATGGAAGTTGTGGGTACGGCGGGGCCCTGTCCCGTCATATGATTCTGTATGTCTGTAGAGGCCTGTAGATAGATGTGTGGGTTACGGGTTTCGTCTGTATGTTAGCCTTATCGGTTTATCTGTAAATGTCTGCATGTTCAGGTATATATATATGTTTGCGCGCGTGCCGTATATGTATCGGCCTACTTCTGTAATATCCGTTTGAAAAAAAAAATCTGTACGATACGAAATTCGGTCAGGTAGGTATGTACGGGTACCCAGCTAGGGTGCCAGTCGCGGCCCACGGGGTTGGGTCGTGACAGAAGTGGTATCAGAGCGGTTAGTCCTCGGAATGTCTACAGGCCGTGTCTAGTAGAGTCTTGTTTATCGATGTGTTGTGCACCACATCTATAAACATGAAGCTACAGGGCATCTAGGATGTTACCCTTCTTTGAATCTTAGATCATGCGATAGAGCTAGCTGTAGGATATGAATTCCTTTCGACTAACTTTTAATTTCAGCCAAAGGACGACATCGACAGAAGGCAATGGCTGATGATATTGGAGGCCGCACAGTACTCAGGTAAGCAATAATATGAAAGTTGTGTGTCGGAGAAGTTGTTTGATGTGTGGTAGAAATATAAAGTTGAAGATTGAACAGAAAAGTGAACAGGAAGGAGCCTCCGATGTTGTTCGAGTTGGGCATGTGAGGTAAGCCTCGACATCTGTATAATTTTATCTGTAATTGTTAGCCCCGTGTGGCTACGAGACGACATGATATGATGTATATATATATGCGTATATGTGTTGGCCCTGTGAGGCATGGTTGGTATTTCTTGTGTACAGGTTTCGGATAGTAAGAAATACAGAGGAACCTCTGCCCAAATTTTTTTCCAGAGATATGGAAGTAAATATATATAAAGTAAGTACAAACAGGTTCCGCGATACTTGTCGGAATTTAGTTTTCTTCTGTCGGTGGTTGGAGAGCACCTTATGGTGATATTTTATCAGATTTCACCGACTATTTGGAGACGGAATTCGTGGGACGAAGACTTAAATCTATGGCCTGTCTGTAATTGTATGTATATGTGTATGAAAGTGAATATCGGAGATTCAGAAAGGCAATATGGTAATTGTGCAACTTAGCCGGGGGTGGGACCCGCTACAAAAATTTTCCGAAAATTTGCTAAGACCCCAATTTGCCCTAAAATTATGTGACAAAGGTCCTGCAGGGAAATTGACGAAATTATATCAGCCCTAACGCGTCAAAATGCATGAAAGTTTCGGGGTTAAGCGTGCTCAAGCCAGAGCAATTCTGGGATGGGTGACCCCCCTGGGAAGTAATGCAACATTTTGCACAAGTGTAAGTATGATAGATATAAATGAAAATTTGGGGTAATCTAAAGGAAAAGAGAATGTGTGGAGTAATTAGTGCCCTTACAGGAGTCGCGCAGAACGAGGCAGACTAAATGGGCAAAAAGAAAAGGTGCAACACCGCTCGGGAAATTGAGCGGATTTGAATAACAGTCAGAGACGTTCGCCAGTAAGATACTAGTAAATATATCTGTATGTGTGTATGTGTGTGTGTATAATTTTGGTTTGGTGCCCATATGGATCAAGAGCCGAGTCCCGGCAACTAATGTTGTGATAGACGAAAGGTTTTACTAAACCGAATACATGAAACGACGCGGAGACGGGGATTCGAATGTCATCAAAGGATAGAAAAACCCCTATTCCATTATAACTCGGTCTGGTATGACGATGTCTGAAAAAGAAAATGAGTATGGATAGTAGGAAAGATGAAAGATAAGAAGTGTGAATAAGCGGAATCTTTGAAAAGGTCGATAAGCGACACGTAAGACAATTTGTATGATAACTTGGCGAACAAGTTTACAAATAAGGGAAATTTTCATAAAACACTGGAGCCTTAATAGGAGTGATCTGATTCTAATTCAGATCCTATCTGTTATACTTCTGCACCCCCGATTCTGATAAGGCTCTGCCTATTACGCCTCTGTACTTCTGAACTCGATTATGTTCCCGTCTGATAAATCTTTGTACATCTGATTCTGAATATGTTTCTGTTTGACACACCCCTATATGATTGACTCTGATTACGAATCTGTCTGACACGCCTCTGTGTGTCTGATTCTGGATATGAATCTGTCTGATACATCTCTGTACGTCTGATTTTGATCACGCGTCTGTCTGATACATCTCCGTATGTCTGATTCTGATTACGACTCTGTCTGATACATTTTTGTACGTCTGATTCTGATTTCGAATCTGGCTGATACCTCTTTGTACGTCTGACTCCGATCTCATGTTTGTCCGACATACTTCCGTACATCTGGCTTCGACTATGAATCTGTCCGATATGCTTTTGTGCGTCTGGCTCTAGTTATGAACCTGTTTGATGTAACGTGAAATTATGATAACGTTGTAAGGAACCGAGAAGTGTGACAAGAGGTGAAAGATGTTGATAGCAATCGTAACGTTGAAAGGAATTTTGAAAGAAAGGAAGGAACCTCCCCGAAGTGTCACGAGGCCCCCTAAGGTCAATCGAACATTCGAGGACGAATGTTCTAAAGGGGGGGAGAATGTTATATCCTGCATTTTCGAACGTCGAATTATTTGTAAGCTGAGGTGGGGCCCACACATCAATATTTTTTTTGGGACATGTGAAAAGTTATATGAATCGTATATGTAAATTTAAACACAACCCGTGAAGGGCCCTGGGGCCAAATCAAAGTGAAAGCCCTCCAAACGAATATTTTTAAGAAAACGTTTTCGGATGACCTGACTTGGAGGGGCAACAACGGTATTATAATTTTAGAATTTGGGAAAATTCCCAGAGATAAAAGTTGTAGATAATTGAAATAGCTTTCCAACGGTAGGTCGTGGGCTCCCAGGCGACGTCGGTACAAGGAGATATGGACATTTTAAGGTGGAAAGGTCAAGCTGGGCAGTGAAATGGGCCCAACCCGATTCCAATCCGGGTCAGGCCCATTTCCTTATTATTTAAGGGAGTTTTCAGCCTCCTCCTCCACATTTCAGATCAGAAAAGATCCAGAAAATTCCATTAGAGAGAGAGAAAACTTCAAGGCTAAGAAGGTCATTTTGATCAAAATCCGAGCTCCGAATCCCGAAGCTCATGAAGAGAAAAACGTTGTACGTTGCGTTGCCTTCAATTTGAGATAAATATTGGTCTTGGGGGATGAAATTTTCGTGGTGGATCTTCTGATAAGGTATTTATAAAATTCCTTTTATGTTATTAAAGTGTTTATTTAGAGTTTTAACGAATTAGAACGGAGAAAACAACATTATAAGCTCGTTTGTTGTTTTGTTGAAATTTATGGGTGAGGGGCTGTTTTAATTGAAATTGATGGACTGATTTGAATTAATATTTTGGTTGTTTTAATCATGGATTATGTGAGGAGAGTGAAGGAACTTAATGGTTATTAAGTTGTTGTAGGAAAACATACAGCTTTGTTATGGTTTATGTAAAAATGGAAATGAAAGTATCAAGAGGAAAATTATGATTATTGTGGATGAATTTGGAAGATGGAAATGTATAATGAACTTGTATGTTGAAGGTTAGGAAAAATTGGAAAAGTAGTGGCTTAATGGAAAGTTTGAATGTTCGCATACCTTATGAATATTGGGTGAAAATGGTATGGATGCTTCCGATGTATGTTGTAATGAATTTGGTGGGTGATGAATATCAAAATAACAAGTTTGGTTCGGAAATGTAAGTTTGAAACGAAAGATGTGTCGTTATGCCGAAACGATGGCTAGTGATGCCATAGTGTGTGTTTTAATGTCTGTTGTTGTTTTTGCTGTTGTTCTGGGTTGTTGTGTAGTGAATTGAGCCGAGCTAAGTCTCGGGGATGTCTTATATACAGAGGAAATGCTGCCGAAATTTCGGTAGGCAAACATGTGTTAAGTTGGACTATTGAAAAGTTTGAAACTAACAAATGGTAAACTTGACCATTTCTAGATTTTGGACGAGATTGGGATCGACGCCAAGCAAGCGTAAGGCGCTATCGAGGTATGTGAAGCATTTTCCTTTGTTCCTAGGCATGTTCTGGATGTGATAGGCTCGGCCGCGAGCCTTAAGTACGACTCCGTTCCCCGGAATTCGAGACGGAAAACCGCTCCAATTCCTTCAATTCAATTGAAGCTATTTTCTTACAAATTGCCTTTAAAGTGAATTTTTGTACAAAACTCCCCTAAACGGAGTCGGAACACTTCCAAACGATTATGGATGACCTCATAAGGTCTATTAGCGATAATTTACATATGTTGCCTCGAGTTGGTCCGAGGCGGGCCCGCAAGGCCCGATATCTTCTGTAATACTTTAAATACTTCCGTTTTGTCCGATTTTCTCATAAACCATCTGAACTATTATTTTGATTATGATACAACTATTTTTATGAAATTCTTATAAAATAACTTCTGAACATCTGAGAATCCAATTCTGATAATAATCTGTCGTGCCTTCCCAAGTAGGATATAGGCGCGTACTATGCATACTATCCGTATACTCTGATTTTGGCTCGCCGTTTGGCACCCTTTAGTCTGATTGAGTCTGTATGTATGTGGTTTCCCATGGATCTATTCGTGGCTGTCTCAATGCATTCCTTCACTGCGTCCCGGGCCAGGTTCTGTTATCGTGCATATTTCTCTGCATTGTTCAACGCGTCCCTCGGTGTACGGGCCGGGATCTGTATGTCTGTATGATACTATGATCTGTGTATGGGGATGGCGGCCAGGATGGCATATGATCTGATCTGATTCTGTCTGTCCACCGCGTCCCGTACTAAGAGGGCCGGGTTCTGTTTACCGCGCCCCCAGACAGGGCCGGGATCTGTATGTCTGTATGCATGTGCCATCAGTATGTATATAAGCACATGCCTCTGTATGATTCTGTATGATTCAGTATGATTCTGCACTACTCTGCATGCATAATTCTGTCAGGTATACTTTTGTCTGTCCGTCTGAACTACGACTATGTCTGTATGTCCGTATGGATTCTGATTCTGTATGTCCGTATGGATTCCGATTCTGTATGTCCGTATGGATTCTGATTCTGTCTGTCTGGACCATGATTATGTCCGTCTGTCGGGACTATGACTCTATCTGTCCGGCTTATGAGCCAGTCTAGTATATTTATGCGCTTCCGGTCCAGATCATGATTATGTTTGATATATTTCTGCTTTACATACTCGGTACATTTTTGTACTGACCCCCGGTTCTTCGGGGGCTGCGTTACATGCCCGCAGGTACAGGCGCACTCGGTGACACGCCGCCAGTCTAGGGCACAGGTTCTGCTATCTTGAAGAGCTCCTTTTGATTCGGAGCATGTACTTTGGTATATATATCTTTTGTTTTCCGTATGTTCTGTATGTATGGAAGTTCTGGGTACGGCGGGGCCCTGTCCCGTCATATGATTCTGTATATCTGTAGAGGCCTGTAGATAGATGTGTGGGTTACGGGTTTCGTCTGTATGTTAGCCTTATCGGTTTATCTGTAAATGTCTGCATGTTCAGGTATATATATATGTTTGCGCGCGTGCCGTATCTGTATCGGCCTACTTCTGTAATATCCGTTTGAAAAAAAAATCTGTACGATACGAAATTCGGTCAGGTAGGTATGTACGGGTACCCAGCTAGGGTGCCAGTCGCGGCCCACGGGGTTGGGTCGTGACAGACATGCCAAAAGAAGGATCGGGGTAGCTTTACATACCTTTTGAGCTTTTTAAGCCTATCCAAGCTCACTCTCCGTTTCGTCGAAAATCTGCAAATGGTCACATTTACCAATTGTAAGTTATAGATGCTACAAATTCAATTCAACTCTTATTTGTCTACCGAAATTTCGGCAGCACTTCCCCTATACATATAGCACCCCCGAGAATTAAACTCGGCCAAATCAATCAACAACAACCCAACAACAACACCCACAACAACCACAATCAATACAAAACACAATATGACATAACTAGTTCTACTTGCCGACATAATGCCATAACCTTCACTTTAACCTTAACTTTCAAACTAAGCTCAACGATTTCACATTCATTATCAATCTAGATTACCACAACATAGTTTAAAAGCATTTCATAGCGTTTCCACAAAATATTCATACGATATACATAATATACAAACTTTCCGCTAAAGTCATAACTCGTCCGAAACTTCTAATCTTTAACAAACATATTCATAATATGTTTCTAGCTTCCAACTTCATCAATGATCATCACTATTAGCAACCAAAAAACTTCATTTCTTTAATGTCGGAAAATCATACTAAAACGACATAAGTGTTTGCATTCCAATTCGATTCAAACTTATATCATTCTAACTTCATTTACATTACAAGAATCTCAATAACACAACTAACATACTAAACAAACTTAATCCATTCCATTCCATACAAACCTATACCACACGGCCAAGTATCAACTCACCCACTTCAACTCAATTCATTTCACTTTCACTTCCGATATACATTTCACCACAATCACAACTAGGATATAACATAAATTCAACACATTATTGATATATAAGGCACATATGCACACGGCTAAACACCATATTCCAAACCCACATCACAAACTTCCATTTCTTCATACAATCAACACATTTCTACATACTACAACACAAACAAAGCTTCATAACACAATAAAAAGGAAGAAATTCTTACCTTTTCCTCAAGTCTTCTTCACTTGGAAATATGATCACTTTGGTGATTCTAATGCTCCCCACTCCAATCCAACTATACCAAGTTACAAAGGAACCTTGACTTAGTAGGAATTTAACAAGAAATGAATTTTTAGAATAAGATTTTTGATACCCAATTTTTCTCCACAAACCCGAGACCTCTTCTTTCTCTCCTCTTCTATTTTTTTTGTTCTTGTTTGTTCTAGTTGATCCTTATCATTAGTCTTCAATTATATAAGTATTGAAGTGCTTGGTCACATGACCAAGCACATGACCACTAATTGGGTTTGGGCCAAGGCCATCATGGCCAGCCACCCTTAACTCTTTGGGCCTCATTTTCAATTCAATTTTTGAGCCCAATAACTTATGGATCGTATTTTGTAATTCCCGAAACTAATTTCCAAAATTCCAAAATTACCCTTAGCCTTGTTCGACACTTCCACATTAATATCCTGTCATACACAACTCCTATGTCAAATAAAATTAATTATAACCTTATTTCTTACAAATCAACATTATTTCCAATTTTTCCAAAGGTGCGAAAACACGGGATATAACATCCTCCCCCCCTTTAGAACATTCGTCCTCGAATGTTAAATTAATCTTATAGGGTTTGTAAATACTTTGGGGGAAGTTTCTGTTTATAGACAGCACATATGACGCACATTCATTATTGAAACAGAATAAAGTAAGGCTTCTGGATTACCTGTGGCCGTAGGGAACAGATGGGGATATTTCTTCTTCATTTCCTCTTCGGCCTCCCAGGTCATTTCCTCCCTATTATTGTTCCACCACAGCACCTTAACAGAGGCTACATCTTTGTTCCGGAGCTTTCTTACCTGGCGTTCCAAGATGGCTACGGGCTGCTCCTCGTAAGATAATTGCTCCGTCACCTGAATATCATCTGCCGGAAATATTCTGGAGGGATGACCAATGCATTTGCGGAGCATAGAGACATGGAATACCGGATGTACCGCTTCCAAATCAGATGGAAAATCTAACTCATAGGCGACATTCCCAATTTTCCGCACAATCAAATAAGGCCCAATATAACGCGGACTAAGTTTCCCCTTTCTGCCGAACCGCATCACGCCTTTCATAGGCGATACCTTAAGAAATACCCAATCACCAACCTGGAATTCCAAAGGACGACGCCGTTTATCAGCGTATGATTTTTGTCGACTCTGGGCTGCCAATAGTCGCTCCCGGATCATATCTGGGCCGATTAATTCTGTCTCACCTTATCAACTGCCTGCTGGATCATATCTGGGCCGATTAATTCTGTCTCGCCAATATCAAACCAGCCAATAGGTGACCTGCATTTTCTACCATATAAAGCCTCGTACGGAGCCATCTGGATGCTGGAATGGTAGCTGTTATTATAAGAAAATTCAATCAATGGCAAGTGATCCTCCCAGCTACCTCTGAAATCAATAACGCAGGCCCGCAACAGGTACCCCGGACGCGGGAGGCCTGGACGCGGGATAATATTATTGCTTATCACACCGTTCCGACAAGGACGGGCAGCTTGCATATGATGCATACATGTTATGATGATGAGTAAGACAGCATGCATTACTTCATGTATGATTATCAGTCAGATTCAGTTGTCTCATATTGCTGTTATCCTCATATTACTGATGTTTCCTTTCATTATGTATGCCTCTCATACTCGGTACAATATTCGTACTGACTTCCTTTCTTTGGACGCTGTGTTCATGCCCACAAGTAGACAGGGAGGAGAGCTTGGCCCAGGTCCTCAGTAGCTGTCAGCTGATAGATAGCACTCCATTGTTCGGAGGTGCTTATATCTATTCTTTTGATGTACCTTCATACATGCATATTTTGGGCATGACAGAGTCTTGTTCCGTCTATGTATTCATTATGTTAGTAGAGGCTCGTAGTTACGCAGTGTGGGTTAGATGGTCTCACAAGATGTTTTCATATGTATGTATATTATTTTGATGGCCGAAAGGCAAATGTATATAAAGTATGTATGTATGTTTTGATTAAATATGATTTTCCTACAATTGGTATGTAAAATTTATAAAAGAGTATTAAATGAGCAAGACAAGCAGTAGAGTGAGTGGTGCTCGGTAATTGCTCCGGGTACCCGTCGCGGCCCCTAGCTTGGTCGTGACAGAAGTGGTATCAGAGCAGTTCGCCCTAGGAAGTGTCTACGAGCCGTGTCTAGTATAGTCTTGTTTATGGTGTGTTGCGCGCCACGCTAACAAACAAGAGGCTACAGGGCATTTAGGAAAATGACCATCTTTCTTCTCATGAGATCGTGCGATAGAGCCATGTCTACGATTATATCATTCCTAAAAGTGCGTTATGATTTCAGAAAAATGCCGCCGAAAGGAAAAGCTACAGCTGCCCAGAAAGGCAAAGCTTCGATGAAGAAGCGGGCAGAAAGGGAGCCTCCGGCAAATGTAGAGGAAAGTGAATAGCAAAGTGAGGCCGCGCCTAATGTAGAAGAGCAGGGAGGAGCCTCAGCTCCGATTCCTCCACCGGGTGCTTCGGGTCAACAAGTGTCCGAGGCCATACATTTATTGACGCAGTTGGTTGCCGCTCAGGCACAACGACAGAATGGAAGCCCAAGTGATCGTTCAGCTAGTACAAGAGCCCGTGATTTCCTTACTCTAAACCCTCTAGAATTTTTCGGGTCGAAGCCGGATGAGGACCCACAAGGTTTTATCGATGAGATGATGCGGACGCTGAAACTTATGCATGCTTCTGAGACCGAATCCGTGGAGTTGGCCTCATATAGACTTCGCGACGTGGCGGTGCTATGGTATAAGAATTGGGTGATAACAAGAGGAGAGAATGCTCCACCTCCCATGTGGCAAGAGTTTGCAGATGCCTTTATTCGTCATTACTTGCCAGCTGAAGTCCGCCGAGCTAGAGCGGACAGGTTCTTGAATTTGAAACAGGGAAGCATGAGTGCCCGAGAGTATAGTATGCAATTCAACTCATTGGCCCGGTATGCTCCGACTATGGTGGCTGACATGGGAAACCGAGTCTATAGGTTTGTGAGTGGTTTAGGACCACACTTGTTCAGAGATTGCCTGACAACCTCATTGCAGACGGGATGGATATTTCCCGGATACAGGCCCATGCTCAGAACCTCGAGGAACAACAACGACAGCAGAGAAGTGATCGTGAAGGTCACAGAAGACAAGGTAAGAGGGCTAGATCTATGGGGGAGAGCAGTGAGTACCGAGGGGGACCGAGACAGATGCATTCCAGGCACTCGGGTCAGTCAGCGACCAGTGCACCTCCTAGATTCTCGGATAGGAGATTCGACCGTTCTTTTCAGTCAGGCCAGGGGCAGAGTTCGAGGGCTTCAGATTCGCAGCCTAGGGGAGACTTTAGCCAGAGGAGACCTTCAGTACCGCGGTGTAGCCAGTGCGGTAAATTGCATTCCGGACAGTGTCGTCAGGGTTCGGATGCTTGTTATGCTTGCGGGCAGGTTGGTCATATGATGAGAGATTGCCCCTTCAGCGAGAGATAGAGCGGGGACTCAGCCCACAGGTTCAGCAGCGGGTTCTTCTTCAGCGCGCCCGACCGCACAGACTCCTCAGACTACAGCAGGCAGAGGTAGAGGTAGAGGGGGAGCATCCACTTCAGGTGTTGTTCAGCCCCATGTATATGCCTTAGCTGGGCGACAGGATCTTGAGTCTTCCCCAGATGTTGTCACAGGTACCTTGACTATATTTTCCCGTGACGTATATGCTCTGATTGATCCGGGGTCTACCTTCTCATATATTACTCCGTATGTCGCTAATTGTGTTGGGGTGAGACCTGAGCCAATTAAACCTTTCGAGGTATTCACTCCGGTTGGTGATCCCGTAATAGCGAGACAAGTATATAAGAACTGTGTAGTCATTATATATGATCGTCAGACAAGGGCTGATTTGATTGAACTGGAGATGATAGATTTTGACGTAATTATGGGTATGGACTGGTTGGAATCATGCTATGCTAATGTTTGTTGCCGGACAAAGGTAGTTCGATTCCAATTTACGGGAGAGCCCATACTCGATTGGAAGGGTAATATAGCTTCCCCAAAGGGTAGGTTTATTTCCTACCTTAAGGCGAGAAAGATGATAGCCAAAGGTTATATTTGTCATCTAGTTCGGGTTCATGACACGAAAGCGGAAGTGCCAACTTTCCAGTCTATCCCGGTAGTGAATGAATTCCCATATGTGTTTCCCGACGAGTTACCAGGCCTTCCTCCAGAAAGGGAGATTGATTTCGCCATTGATGTATTACCAAACACCGAGCCTATTTCTTTTCCTCCATATCGAATGGCTCCAGCAGAACTGAAGGAGCTAAAAGCACAGCTAAAAGATTTACTTGAGAAGGGGTTTATAAGGCCTAGTTCCTCGCCATGGGGAGCACCAGTCTTGTTCGTAAGGAAGAAGGAAGGTTCGTTACGAATGTGTATTGACTACAGGCAGTTGAACAAGGTGACAATACAGAATAAATACCCTCTTCCCAGAATCGACGATTTGTTTGATCAATTGCAGGGCGTTAAATGGTTCTCCAAGATAGATCTGAGATCGGGTTATCATCAGGTGAGAATTAGGGAAGCAGATATTCCCAAGACTGCCTTCAGGACAAGATATGATCACTACGAGTTTCGAGTTCTGTCGTTCGGGTTGACGAATGCCCCGGGAGTGTTCATGAATTTAATGAATAATGTGTTTAGGACATTCTTGGACCTCTTCGTGATAGTATTTATCGACGATATCCTGGTATATTCTCGTACAGAATCAAAACATTCAGATCATCTAAGAATTGTTCTTGGTGTTCTTCGAGATCGAGAATTGTATGCAAAGTTTGCAAAGTGCGAGTTTTGTCTTAATTCTGTTGCATTCCTGGGTCATATTATTTTAGATGATGGGATCCGAGTCGACACTCAGAAAATAGAAGCTGTGAAGACTTGGCCAAGGCCTACGACGCCCACAGAAGTTCGTAGTTTCCTTGGGTTAGCAGGATATTATAGAAGATTTGTAGAGGGCTTCTCATCTATTTCAGCCCCATTGATAAAGTTAACCCAGAAGTCGGCTAAATTCCAGTGGAATGATGCCTGTGAGCGTAACTTCCAAGAGTTGAAAAACAGGTTGACCTCAGCGCCAGTGCTAACACTCCCAGGAGAATCAGATGGTTATGTAGTATATTGTGATGCCTCCGGTGTGGGATTAGGATGTGTATTGATGCAGAATGGGAAAGTTATTGCATATGCTTCGAGATAGTTGCGAAAACATGAACAGAATTATCCCACTCATGACCTTGAGCTAGCTGCGGTCATTCATGCATTGAAAATATGGAGACACTACTTATATGGTGTGCACGTGGACATCTATACGGATCACAAAAGCCTTCAATATATTTTCAAACAGAAGGAGTTGAACCTGCGGCAAAGGCGATGGTTAGAATTACTGAAGGATTACGATGTGAACATTCTATATCATCCAGGGAAGGCGAATGTAGTAGCAGATGCACTTAGCCGCCGATCGATGGGCAGTTTAACTGGAGTTCCTTCGGAAAAGCGAGAAATGGTTCGTGAGGTCCATCGGTTAGCAAGTCTCGGCGTACGGCCAATTGATTCAGGAGATGCAGGTATTAGCATCAATGACCCCACAGTTTCATCATTGAATCTAGAAGTGAAGGAACGACAATATGAAGATCCTCAGTTAAGCCACTATCGAGATATATCTCATGAAAAGGAAAAGTCTCCATTCGAAGTTTCCATAGAAGGGGTCCTTAGATATCAAGGTCGGCTATGTGTACCGAATGTGGCAAATTTGCGCCAACGGATTCTAGAGGAAGCACATTGTTCCCGGTATTCCGTTCATCCAGGTGAAACCAAGATGTACCATGACCTTAAATCGATATATTGGTGGCATGGCATGAAGCGAGGCATAGCAGAATTTGTAGCCCAATGTCCGAATTGCCAGCAAGTGAAAGCCGAGCATCAAAAGCAAGGAGGGTTATTGCAAGCAATGGAAATTCCTACGTGGAAATGGGAAGAAATTAACATGGATTTTGTGGTAGGATTACCCCGTACGCGAGGGAAGTACGATTCTATATGGGTCATCGTGGATAGACTCACGAAAGCAGCTCATTTTCTCCCCGTTAGAACCACGTATTCAGCGGAAGATTATGCTAAATTGTATCTCAAGGAGATTGTACGACTTCACGGTATTCCTTTGGCCATTATCACAGACAGAGGGGCATAGTTCACAGCCAAGTTCTGGAAGTCCTTTCAAGAAGTTCTAGGTACTCAAGTTAAGCTCAGCACGGCGTTCCATCCGCAGACCGACGGACAAGCCGAGCATACTATTCGGACCTTGGAAGATATGCTACGAGCGTGTGTGCTGGACTTTGGTGGTAGTTGGGATGAACATTTTCCTCTTATTGAATTTGCCTATAATAACAGCTATCATTCCAGTATTCAAATTGCCCTGTATGAAGCCTTATATGGAAGAAAATGCAGATCCCCAATTGGATGGTTTGAAACCGAAGAAGTACAATTGATAGGCCCCGACTTGATCCAACAAGCAATTGAAAAGGTTAAAGTGATTCGGGACCGACTGGTAACAGCTCAAAGTCGCCAAAAGTCTTATGCAGATAATCGCCGATGAGACTTGGAATTTCAAGTGGGCGATTGGGTGTTCCTGAAGGTATCACTGATGAAGGGAGTGATGAGATTTGGCAAGAAGGGAAAGCTAAGTCCCAGATATATCGGACCCTACCAAATCATTCGCAAGGTGAGTCTAGTAGCTTATAAATTGGACTTGCCTTCAGAGCTCGAATCCGTGCATCCAGTGTTCCATGTTTCGATGCTCCGCAAATGTATTGGAGAGCCAACAAGAATAGTTTCGGTTGATGATGTGCAAGTAACAGAGAAGATAGCATACGAGGAAATGCCCATTGCCATTTTGGATAGACAAGTACGAAGGCTTCGGAATAAAGAGGTTGCTTCAGTCAAAGTTCTATGGCGGAACAATAATCGGGAAGAAATGACTTAAGAAGCAGAGGAGAAGATGAAATCCATATACCCCCATTTGTTCCAATCCCCAGAAGAGATTCAAGATGAGACGTCGACAATATAAGGTATGTATGTTTTAATTTTATGTTTTTGGTCGTGTGTGGCCATAAATGTGTTGATATTGTGATATAGCCCTGTGAGCCGAAGATATTGTGGGTTGTTGTAATGGAAAGGTAGTATCCAAATTACAAAGGAAACTCTGGCAAAATTTTTCCAGAATCCCCGAGTGTCGAACATTCGAGGACGAATGTTCCAAAAGGGGGGAAGAATGTTACGCCTCGGAAATTTCTCCGTACTTGTATGATGATTGGAATGATGAAAAGTTGAGTGAATGATGTTTTATTAAGTCGGGAATGGCTAATTAAGAATTTTTGGAAATAAGAAAGTCGCGAAATTTTTTTCAGCCCAGTGGTCGTATATTGCACTATACGGCCCGTAAAGTGATTTACGGACCGTATAGTGCAATCGTCCTCCAGCTTGTCCAAAATCTCAACTTTCTGTAAATTGTGAAAATGGTTAAAAACGACTTGGAGGACGGCCCGTAAACCTCAGTCATAAACTGCCATGTCCATCAGCCAAAACTTTCTGCCTTTGAAATGGTTAAATACGGCCATGGAGGACGGACCGTAAATCAAAATACGGTCCGTATATGGTGGTTTATGACCACTGTTCATCCCGACAATAATTCATTAAAGATCAGATTTTGTGATTATTAAAAGGGACTTGTACTTCAATTTATTTCATTATTCATCCATACAACTCAAGAACATTCTAGAACTCTCCAAATACTTCCTCCACAAGAATTCAAAAGGATCAAAGGAACCATTAAGATCAACACCACCAAATTCATGAAAATTAGTGTAAGAACACATCAAAGGATCTTCTAAGTCAAGAAATTCCCAAGAAGGTGGAACTAGGGTTTTGGCTAATTGAAGTATTTCCACTTAAGGATTTTTCAACCATCATCCAAGGTAAGTTTCATGATTATTCCATGTTGTTTGAAGTATTGGAAAGCTTAGACACTTGAAATGTAGAAGAACATAGAAATGGGTCATTTTTGAGTGAGTAGTGACATAAATGAATGATAGTGGAATTAAACAATGAATATTGAAGGGTTGTTAGTACAAATATGTTATAAATGATGTTTATATCATGAAACAAGCATTAAATGCATGAAAACGCAAGGATGAGCTAGAAGTAGAAATAAGGGAAAATTGGAGGAAAATGGTGGATTTTGCCAAAAGTACGTAAATGACGATTGTCGATTATGATATTACGAATAATACTATGAATATTGGGAGTTGATATAGAACGTGAGAAAAGTGGTATGAGCGAAGGAAGTGTCGTCCGACTTTTCCTAGAATTAGCGACGCGTTCTTATAGTCAGTTACTAATGTTGATACGAATTCTCTTATGAAGGTAACAACGTGATATCGACGGAGAACAATTGAGAGATATCTTAGCTAAACGACCAAGGTATGTGAAGCTACTAGTCCTTCTTTCTAATGGCATGAATCTTTTAGCTTGAATCCCTACTCCTTTTATGAATTCTTACATTCTAAGAAGTTAAAAGCATATACCTATGAATGTCTATATGAGTTAAGTTATACGATATGATGACACTAGAATGATGATAATGTTATTCCTTGCCTACACTCACCTTATGTACTAGTCCTTTCAAGGTGAGGCAGAATGTCCATGATGGTTCCATAATGTAATCGGGGGATCACGACCTTACGTCACCCCGATAGAGTAAAGTTGACCATGAGTCATATATATACGCATTATGATAAGATAAGTATTTTATGATAAGCATATTATTATGAGTGTTTACGTTAAGCATGTCATGATTGCATTCACACCGGGCCTAGTTGGCCGGGCAGACACCGCTTCGGCGGGCGGCGATACGGATACACCACGACCTACGAGCGTGGGCAGACACCACTAGTGGGCGGCATGAGATGGTACCCCGGACGCGGGCTAATATTATTGATTATCACACCGTTCCGACACGGACGGGCAGCTTGCATATGATGCATACACGTTATGATGATGAGTAAGACAACATGCATTACTTCATGTATGATTATCAGTCAGATTCAGTTGTCTAATATTGTTGTTATCCTCATATTACTGATGTTTCCTTTCATTATGTATGCCTCTCATACTCGGTACGATATTCGTACTGACGTCCTTTCTTCGGACGTTGTGTTCATGCCCACAGGTAGACAGGGAGGAGAGCTTGGCCCAGGTCCTCAGTAGCTGTCAGCTGATAGATAGCACTCCGTTGTTCGGAGGTGCTTATGGCTATTCTTTTGATGTACCTTCGTACATGCATATTTTGGGCATGACGGAGTCTTGTTCCGTCTATGTATTCATTATGTTAGTAGAGGCTCGTAGATACGCAGTGTGGGTTAGATGGTCTCACAAGATGTTTTCATATGTATGTATATTATTTTGATGGCCGAAAGGCAAATGTATATAAAGTTTGTATGTATGTTTTGATTAAATATGATTTTCCTACAATTGGTATGTAAAATTTATAAAAGAGTATTAAATGAGCAAGACAAGCAGTAGAGTGAGCGGTGCTCGGTAATTGCTCCGGGTACCCGTCGCGGCCCCTAGTTGGGTTGTGACAGATAGTACCCGTACCATATTTGTGCTCGTATTCGTATACATGCCCTTATTCACATTCATATACATAGTCATATCATATTCGTACTCGTATCATATACATAGCATTTCCATAGCATAGCCGACCACGTAGGATCGGTGTTTCATACATACTTGGCCAATCAAGGCTCAAGGTTACTCATACCTGGCCCTACCAAGGCTTCAGGGTTATCCGTACCCTTTGCAGAGGTGCGCGCGTGTTACGCAATTGTATGCATACTCATTTGCATATCATACCCGGCCTCATAAGCTCGGGGTTCTATAATAGTCATACATATACATAACAGCTCATAAACATCTTTACTTTTAATCATCGTTATAATAATCGTCATCGTTATTATCATTATAGTCATCATCAATAGCATTATCACTACTATCATCATCCACTTCTTCTACCTTAATAGGCCTACTCGTAATACAAGAAACATACTACAATCGTAGCGTATCAAGAATCGTGATCTTACAAGCTCGGGAGATCAATTCATTTGGAAGACAACATACTCGTATAGAGGATTTAGATGTTTGGCCAAAGAACCATGCCTTATGAAAGAAGGGTTAGCCTTACATACCTTTCCATCGCACTATTCTACACCTGCGCATTCCCCTCCAACGTTAGCGTTTCTACCTTCATTAAAGTCATACTATCATTGGAATCGATAATTAGCACACATGGCTAAGACTAAGGGAAAATCGGACAACATTTCCTTCATCATCATAATTCAACTCCCAAACGTCAACAATACATTCACAATATCATAACAATGACCATTAGTCATTCACATTATCCACATTCCTCAATTTACATTCATTTGCCCATATCTATGGCTATAACACATGATTTCGTCCATTCACATACAATGTCTATTTCATGGTCTTTCAACATCATTTATAACCCATTCATGTCACAATATAACAACAATCATGATTCGATTCCAACTAATTCTCTAAATGGCACTATTCATCATTCATGACCCATTTTTACCATATTCTTCTACCCTCCAAGTATTTCAACTCTCCAATATCTTAAACAACATATAAACGTCATGAATCTTACCTTAGATGTTGTAGGAACAAGCTTTAGTTGATAATACTCCCCTTTTAGCAAAACCCTAGTTTATCTCCATTTGGATTTCTTGACCTTGGATGATCTTTGATGGTTTTCTTACTCTTGATTTACTTGTTTTATGTTGTTGGTCACCAAATATCTTTGAATTCTTGGGGAATAAATGTAGAGACAAGGGGTGTGATGTAGAAGTGAAATGAAATAAGCCTTGGTCCCCTTATTTAATGACTTGAAAATCTGATTTTAAGTGCACAGTGGTCGTAAACTTGGTTTACGGTCCGTATTCCAGTTTATGGACCGTCCTTCATGGTCGTATTTAGTCATAACAGAACCAGAAACTCACGCTGAAGCATGGTGATTTACGATCACGGTTTACGGGTCATAAACCACTTTACGGTCCGTATTTTGGGTCGTATTTAACCATTTGATCAATTGTCAGAAAGTTGAAGTTTTGGAGGCCAAAATACGACATGGCAGTTTACGGACCGTATACCACTTTACGGTCCGTATTTCACTTTACGACCAACTGGCCAGAATGCAAGCCTGCAACTTTTCACATTTCCAAAACCTATAATTAGTCATTGCGGAGCATAACCTATCTTTTATCGCAATTGCCTTTGGAATCTTATTTAGGGTCATCAAATGTCGTTTCTTACTCATGGAAACATCATACACTCGTGCTCATCACTAGGTCATTCACTTGCGTACCAACAGATGATTTTCCGAGGTGTAACACCTATGATAGGAAAGCTCGTTCTTGGTACGATTTTTGTTAAATTGCAGGATTGTATTGGAGAAGAGGACAAGTTCAGTTAATGGGAGCGTAAGTGAGGCTCCGAAGGGGGACATGAGACCCGTATCGTCCGTCAACTCAGGATCGAGGATGTCAAGAGGTATAAGAAAGAGCATCAGTTATTCCATTGAGGCGGACCCATCGGAGGATGTGGCTCCAGTAGGAGGAGAACCGCTAAGAAATCATATGACAAAAACTCGTTTAAGGGTCACGAGACTCCTGTGGATGAAGACGTAATTGAGAAAGTACAAAGTTGGCACATCTAGATTTTCCCTACGTTCTAGCATTATGTTAGGCCAAACTAGTAGACGGTGGGAAGACAAGGATGAAGATCACACTTCACTCTATAGCCCACCAGATCAGGCTAAGGACCGATCGGCTACAGGTACACGAGTTCTTATTGGAATTTCCTATGTGCATATGTAATTACTTCAGGGTAATACTTATTATTGATGAGCGGAAATCCTAAAGGGGATCAATGACTTAAGTATTTGGAAGTAACTGTGATCAAGATGCCTTCGCCACCATTGGAAATCATGAATGCTAGGATGAAAAGTAGTCATACATGCAGATTGAAGGTGATTATTGAGGATTTCAAAGGCCAAAATAGCATTTGCTTAGTCGGACGAGTAAGAGATCCTTTCTAATTCGGAGGGAGATGTATTACGAGAATGTTTTGGAATCTGTTAAAACTACAACTTGCTTTAAGTTATGTGAGGAAGGTCACGCAGTAAGGTGTATGCGATTATACCAGCACTAACGCACCGGATCCCATTAGCACTCCAAGGTTAAGCGTGCTGGGCTGAGAGAAATACTAGGATGGGTGACCCCCTAGGAAGTATATTAAGAGTCTTACAAATTCAGACATAAGAGACATATGAGAAGCTAGAGTAGCCTAAGGGAAATTGGAGTATGCGGAGTGGTTAGAAACCATAAAAGGTCGCGAAGGATGAGGCGGACTAGACCGGCAAAGAGAAAAAAAAAGTGCATCACAGTTCTAGAATTAGGATGAGTTCGAATAGTATTGTGAAGTACTTGTAAGCGAGGCGTTAGTAAACATATATATATATATATATATATATATATATATATATATACATAAATATGTGTGTATGACATCCCATATGTGGCTGCGCCAACTGGTATATGTGTCCTAGCAACCGACGTTGCGATATACTGAAGGCATCAATCGAACAGGGTAATAAAGTTCAAGTGACAAAAGAATGTTACCAGGTAAGCTGATTTACTTTCACTACCGGATAGGTTTGGAGAGTTCTAATGCAACTCCAAGAGAGACGACGAGCAAAGCACGAGACTATTTGGGTAAAAAAATTTCGAAGGTAGGCATGTGAAAGGGATAAAGTGTGGTAGTATGGAACAAAAGAGGAATGTGTGGGGTTCGAGAACAGAATTCGATAAGTGGGGCTAAGAGGATAGTGATCACGATGAGGAATAAGAAGTAAGAGAAAGAATGGATAAGCCTTGCGACGACGTTAAGAAATTTCGAACTCTCGAAAGATATATTTACAAAGGGATAAATGTGTAGCCATATTGGTATGGTTTCCTCGGACATGGAGAAGCTTTCCTAAAAGATGACTTAAGAATAGAACGGATTTGCACGTTTAAAGGAATATTTCACGAACTTCAGAGCCAATACTGTAAATAACAAGAGAAGAAAGGTGCTCGAGGAGGGAGAAACCCAAGGAAGGTTAAGGATGAAAGTAGGAAAGGTATACTAATGGGTTAGTCGAAGGAAAGGGAGAACATTTAGGAGTAAAGTAACTGGTAATCTTTAAACATGGGAGTAAGAAGGATACTTTAACGAGTTGGCAGTAGGAAATCGATTACACATCGAGGAAAGAACATGGATGATGAGTCGATACAATTGATTAGAAAATTAATGACATGGAATAAGAATTCAGGTGAAGATCTAAAGATTTGATCATAGAGGAAATGGAATGAAATGTAAGGAACGTGTATGGAAGACCACCCGGCCGTAGCATCAGAAAGATAGATAAAGGTTTGATGAACGTGGATAGAGAGTGTAAACTGTAAGAATTCTGTACTGAGGGTGAAAGTAGCAGGACACTCGAAAAACTTGGATGCACAGCTGCAACACAAATGCGTAGTTAAGAAGGATTATGAGTAAGTGAGCTAAGCGGGCGAAAGGACTAGTAATGGATGGAAGGGTATGGAAATGTTGAAAAAAAAAAGAAAACAAATGTTGATATAGACATAAATGGAAGAAGAACTTAGGGCAAGAAGTTTTAGAGATGTTATAAGTAAAGTCGGGAAGAAAGACGAGAAGTAAGGTATAATCGAAGACTTCATAAAGGACGTGGTAAATCTTGATGTCCCCATTAACTTGCGGGTCCAGAAAACCGTTAGTCATAAAAGATAGAGGTGTGAAAAGATGGAAAAAAGGCATCGGAATTGGATCTAACCCTGATAAGTATTCTGATTGGATACAAGACTGTAACTAGCAAGAAGATCAACAAGTCAGACCATACGATGACGGAACCCCAGCCCTAAGAAGATGGTGAAGAGCGGCTGATAATTATCGAAGACGACGGTTACTCGAAGGCTATGGGTGTATAAGGACCTCCCTAATAAGGGGGGAAGCACATATTAGACTTGAAAGGAACTATGACGTTTCAAACTCCAAAAAAGGAGATTTATTAGCTCGGGGCCAAAGTTCGACGCGTATTGGCACATCGGGAAGGTAACGGAAAGAAGTAGAAATGAATTGACAATAAGTGTATTATGAGGCAGACATAGGGTGAAAGTATGGAAGATAACTCAAGAGAGCACTTTACGCCAAGATGAACTACGATAGTTTTTTACCGTGATTTGAATCCCTCGTATCGGGCAAAAATTGCGCCGTACCTAAGTATGCAGTGACATGCCCTAAAGGGTAATGAAAAAAAAACGCAAGAAGAGTCTCCAAGCTAAATTCATAAAGGGTGTTAGAGAGGATGATGAACCCAAAGAACACTTGGGATAATAATGACAATTGTAATAAAAGGAACAACTATTGGTAGTTTGGAAATTTTTGAAGGAAAGAAAGAACACTGCTCCTATGGATGGAAATAAAAGAGTTCACCGAATATTAGAAAATAGTTCATGGACCACTAATTATATTGAACATGAGAGCATATGCTGTGGAATTATATGAACCGTCAACGTGAAGCTATTCCCAACTACAATTGTAAGAAGGCCACACCGGAAGCCAATAAGGAATAACGACTGATGAAACGATCGCCGATACAAGGAAATCGAAGATAAGTATACTTGCGTTGCAACATAGTCATAATAGATGAATTACGGTAGTCCTATGCTTCTAGGATTGTATTGATAGATGTGAGGGAAGGAAGTAAAGAAAAAGTTGTAGCAGGAGCTCAAAGATGTTGCGAGCTATGAAATTAGTTGAACTCGGATTATAAGTCTGCCATAAATGTAACTGGACTACGAATGATAACAAATGGCAAAGGAACATTACGTATATATGTATTTCGGATAATGATATAACTGGCCTTAGAAAGGGACATAACCATTAGGTTCACAAGCGACACAGCTATGCTGGATAAACATTTGGAATGTAAGGGTAAAAGAGATAGCAACAAGGATGTAAGGATTAGAGAGCCTGACTAATGGACTACAAAAAAAAAATCGTTACAGTGTATATCTAAGATCAACGGGTACAAAAAGGATAGCCTGAGATGGCACCGAAGGAGTAAACACAAAGAGGGCGCCGTAGAGAGAGAAAGGTAGCTGCCCTGTTATATCCCGTATTTTTTATACGTCTAGTTATTCGCAAGCTAATCGACTTAAGTTAAAGACGAGATTATTTTCGGATATGAAATAGGAACTTTTAATTCTGAATTTTAATTAGTACACAAATTGTGTATAAATTTTATTTAGTGTAGAAATGTTATTGGAGATTAGGTACTAATTAATTATGATTAGATTATTAAGTAAGGAATAATGATTAATTAAAGTTTATTAATTTAATTTTTAGTTGTGGGCCCCACCCGAAATTAAAAAAATATATATGATAACAATTCAAGAAAATCTTTTGGTGAGTCATTAGAGGGGGGGGGGGGGGGGGGGGGGACGTGTCAATACAAGAAGTACCATATATAAACAATTGGGAAATGAACAATTCCACAATTGATTTCATTTTACCAAAAAAAAAATCAAAGTTGGAAAAAAAATATAACTTCCATGGCTGCTCTCGGCCAGCCATGGTGATTGAGGAAAAAAATGATTTGTTGCATATTTGATCAAGTTCCAAGTGAATTACAAGTTCAAGGAGGTGATAGGAACATTGGATATTGAATTGAGGAAGAAGAAATTGTGAAATTGGAGCAATTAAGTGCAAAAATTCCTCCGAGAAAATTTAGGTAAGATTTTCTTATTTTGTGGTGTAATGGTATTAATAGTGTTGTAATGGAAGGATAAAAATAGGATTGGATGAAATTGGAAGTAAGAAATTGTTGTTATATGAAATCGTGGGTTGAAAAGGATTAAGAAGGGTAGTTGGATTGTTAGAATTGTTTGTGGGCTGAATTGTAAGGATTTTATATGCGTATCTCTATTACTGTCATTGTTGGTATTTTTGTGATAACAGGAGGCTAATAGGAAGTTCGGGTTAGGCGAATATATAGGGGAAATGCTGCCCGATTTCCGTTAAGTCCTTAACTAATGAAAATCCTACTTAAGAAAGTATAAATCAAATAATGAATCTTGTAAGCGATTGGTTACAGAGTTATAAGCTAGGAAGTATAGTTTTCTAACGATAGCGTTACTTTCATATTAAATAGGCTAAAAGGGCAACGAAGCGAACGTGACTACGATTAACCTTTAACAAGTATGTAAAGTTAACCCTTCTTTCTTTTTGGCATGATCTTTATGAAACGAATAGACAATGTGTATATGATTCCAAAGAAGTTCGTATTCTTAGAGCCACTAGGATGGCTACTGTTCTTGATTTCCAGAAACTATTTTATTATATCTTGATACGTGTATACGATTCCAGAAGTTCTATTTTGATATAATCCACTGTGACATTCGAAAGGTATTTGATATGACTATTGTCTTGAAATTCAAATGATAGTTCGTTTTGATTATTCCATTGAGTCTTTGATAATGTTTTAACTTGCATATGGTTGCTCACTACTCTGCTCGTGCATGCCTCAATATATCTTTCACTGAGTCCCGGGCCAGTGCATTGCTCACCGAGTCCCTCAGTAGAGGGCCGAAATATGATATATATATGTATATATACATATATATATATATATATACATATATATATATATATATATATATATATATATATATATATATATATGCATATATACATATATGATGGCGTTAAGATGTGTTTATTGAGTTATGATGTGTTTATGGCGCCAAGGATGATATGTGGCGACCTTATTCACCGAGTCCCATAATGGGCCGGGTATGACATATATAATTACATGTATGATTTATGTTTCAAAAGGGTAAGTGTTTTGGTATTCTGGATATTATACTTGTCTCCTGTACTCCCTATTTCAGTTATGGTCCCTTTTACTGTATTTCATGCTTTATATACTCAGTACATATTCCGTACTGACCCCCTTTCTTCGAGGGGCTGCATTTCATGCCCGCAGGTACAGACGCTCAATTCGTAGATCCCCCGGCTTAGGATTCCCTTTCAGCTGTCTTGGAGAGTTCCGTTGTTCCGGAGCCTAGATTTTTTGTATAGACCTTCTGATGTATATATATGTATATGTTTGTCCAGGGGTACGACGGGGCCCTGTCCCGTCATATTTCACTGTTGATACTATTAGAGGTCTGTAGACATGTGTGTGGGTTGTATATAAATTATGGTCAGCTGTGTCTACATAGTTGTTATGGATGTTTCTGTTTGTTGTAGCAGCCTTGCCAGCTTGCATATGTCATCGATACCAAATGGCAGCCTTGTCGGCTTGCGTAGTATATTGACATGTAGTGGTAGCCTTATCGGCTTGCCTATTATAACGATACATAGTGGCAGCCTCGTCGGCTTGCGTATTTATTACATTATGATTGATTGGTAACCTTTGGCTTATGCCGATCCCCATGTTGTCTATAGTGTCAGTCTGATTATGTCTAACAGGTACATATGGGTGTCCAGCTCGGGCACTAGTCATGGCCCACGGGGCTGGGTCGTGACAAGAGTGGTATCAGAGCAGTTCATCCTCGGAGTGTCTACAGACCGTGTCTAGTAGGGTCTTGTTTATCGGTGTGTTGTGCACCACATCTATAAACAGAAAGCTACAGGACATTTAGGATATTATCTTTCCTTCTGTCTTAGATCGTGCGATAGAGCCAAAGTCTAGGAAAGACTGTTTCTGACCTCTTTTCCTATAGGTAGGTGCAGAATTGCGAAATATGAAGAGGCCAGCTGCAGATGGTGGGGGTGCTAAGAAGGTCCCTAGGGTAAATTCAGGACCCCAGGCTCCAGGACCGAGTAAGAGGAGCCTCAGTTATTCTATCGAGACTGACCCATCAGAGGACCCAGCAACAATTCGTCCGGAGTTTTTGACATCTAGGGAGGCGGTCCCCGAAACCGTACCAGTTGCTCCTATGGAAGGACACCACGTTAGACCGGCTACCCCGGTAAGTGTTACAGATTACTCCAGCCCCCTATCCTGGTCGTCGGTAAACCAGGAGTTGCCTGGTTATCTATATTCCCCGGACTCCGATGAGGAAGATGATGAAGGCCATACGGGTAGATGGCGGGCAGATGATGATGAGGAGCACACTTCGCATTATAGATCACCAGATCATACTAGAGACTTATCGACTATAGGTATATGAGACCTTATTGAAATTTCCTATGTATGTGCATTTGCTATAGATTATTACCTACTAGCGGCGAGCGAAATTTAAAGGGGCCAACAACCAAGTATTTATGAGTAACAGCGACCAAGGTGTTTCCATCACCATGGGAATCTTGAAATCTAGGATGGAAAGTAGTTATACATACAGGTGAAAGTTGGATATTGAGGCTACGTTATGAGAATTTATATACAGAAGGGCAAATTGGCCATCATCAGGGTAAGTAATGGTGAGTATAATAGGAAAATGGATTGAATGTATATATATTGTTGATAAGTTCTGCTATA